>NW_028294489.1:0-64448 GCF_964341445.2 Mesoplodon mirus | reverse complement strand
CTAGAAATGCCAAGGGAGTGGACTACGTGTTCACTGGAAGTGGGGGCCGGAGGGCAGAAGCCTTGACTTCCCATTTTGAAAGCTCCATTCGTGCTGCCTTGGAGCTACCTGAACAACACCGTTTCTGACGGGCCTCTAGGCGCGGGAGGCAGGGCTCGGGGAAGAGAGGGAATTTTTCTCTCAGTTCTCAGGGGGCTTCCGGAGCCGTGCTGGGAGCTCCTCCTGTCGGGCTGTAGGACTACAGGGAACGCCCACGAGAGGGCATGCCTCGAGAAAGCCTTTGAGTCGCCCTAATGGATCGGAGCATACAGCAAGCTCCTGGAGGTCTTAGTCACTGTAGTGCTTTATTTGAGCGGTGCTGCCCTTCTCAGGACCCCTAGGCGCTTTGGGCGTGCACCCTTTTCCCTGCGAAAAGCCCCTGCCCCTGTGAGCATGCTGTGCCACACCCAGGCCCCCAGGCCCTTCAGAGAGGGGACTACTGTGTTTGCCGAGGGAAGGACTACAACCAGCGCTTTTAAAGGGGACGGCTACGATTCCTCGGCACTCCAACAGCATCAGGAACGCGTTTCTAGCCGGTCCGCCGTGCCCTGGAAGTTTTCCACATGGACCTTCTCTCAGCTGCCCTGAGGAAATAGTCTGCTTAGAACGCCTTCTGGCACCTCCGTTGGAAAGCCGCTCTACTCACGGAGAAAGTCCGCTTGCATTGCAGCGGCAGCTAAAGCAGAGTTCTTCAGGCAACACATCGGTCGTTTGGAAGAGGCAGACGCTTACATGCGTAAAGGGCGCCTGCCTTGGTTGAGGCCGTTTGCTCCACTCAGAACACCCTGCGTAAACACGCTGATCCAGGGAAGGGCCCGTTGTGTACCTTGTGTGGTTTGAGCCTTGTTGAAGCCCCAGGTGACGTTTACCGCCTGTCGGGCTTCAGGTGCGGGCCTGAAGGCACAGGTGGAAAGTTCCCCCCGTAGGGCCTTGAATTACACGGAGAGGCACCCTCTCTGACGGGCCTCTCGTACACGGGAGGCATGGCTCTGGGAAGAAAATGAGTGCTCTCTCGTAAAACACGGTGCGTCCAGGGCCTGGTTGGGAGCTCATGCCGCTCTGCTCTACACCTACCTGGAGACCGAACGTCAGCCCCTGCCTCGAGCAAAGTCGCCCTATTTGCCCTGCTGAAGCGGAGGCATGCAGCACTTTCCAAGGGGCCTTCGTCGCGGCTCTGCTTTCTCTTCTTGCTAGTGCGCCGTTCAAGACACCCAGGGCCCTCCTGTTTGCACCCGATTCCGTGCAAGACCACTGAATACCGGGAGGCTCCCCTGGCCTGCTCAGCGGCATCCAGGCCGGCAGCCCTTCCCAGTCACTCTGTGTATGCCGAGTGTAGGGCAACGCCCTGCACACCACCCTGGGGAGAGGTAGATTTCCTCGGCACGGCAGCAGCTCCAGGGAAACTGTTCTCTCACGGGCCACTTGTCAAGGAACTCTGCCTCATTGCCCTCGTCTGAGCTGCACCTAGGGAAACCATCTGCTTCGCAGCCCTTCCAGGAACCCTTCGCCGAGGGCACCATACCTGCAGGAGACAGTCGGCTTGCGTTCCCGCTGCCACTGAAGTACAGTGCTTCCTCTTACACTGCAAGCCTTTGGTTGAGGCTATGGCCCGATAGAGGCTACCTAGAGGGTTCCTTGGATGAGGGAGTTGGCTACATACAGAACACCCTGGGAAGAAAAGTGGATTCAGGGCAGGAGCGAGTGCGTAGCTAGTGTCCCTGGGCACTTACTAGAAATGCCAAGGGAGTGGACTACGTGTTCACTGGAAGTGGGGGCCGGAGGGCAGAAGCCTTGACTTCCCATTTTGAAAGCTCCATTCGTGCTGCCTTGGAGCTACCTGAACAACACCGTTTCTGACGGGCCTCTAGGCGCGGGAGGCAGGGCTCGGGGAAGAGAGGGAATTTTTCTCTCAGTTCTCAGGGGGCTTCCGGAGCCGTGCTGGGAGCTCCTCCTGTCGGGCTGTAGGACTACAGGGAACGCCCACGAGAGGGCATGCCTCGAGAAAGCCTTTGAGTCGCCCTAATGGATCGGAGCATACAGCAAGCTCCTGGAGGTCTTAGTCACTGTAGTGCTTTATTTGAGCGGTGCTGCCCTTCTCAGGACCCCTAGGCGCTTTGGGCGTGCACCCTTTTCCCTGCGAAAAGCCCCTGCCCCTGTGAGCATGCTGTGCCACACCCAGGCCCCCAGGCCCTTCAGAGAGGGGACTACTGTGTTTGCCGAGGGAAGGACTACAACCAGCGCTTTTAAAGGGGACGGCTACGATTCCTCGGCACTCCAACAGCATCAGGAACGCGTTTCTAGCCGGTCCGCCGTGCCCTGGAAGTTTTGCACATGGACCTTCTCTCAGCTGCCCTGAGGAAATAGTCTGCTTAGAACGCCTTCTGGCACCTCCGTTGGAAAGCCGCTCTACTCACGGAGAAAGTCCGCTTGCATTGCAGCGGCAGCTAAAGCAGAGTTCTTCAGGCAACACATCGGTCGTTTGGAAGAGGCAGACGCTTACATGCGTAAAGGGCGCCTGCCTTGGTTGAGGCCGTTTGCTCCACTCAGAACACCCTGCGTAAACACGCTGATCCAGGGAAGGGCCCGTTGTGTACCTTGTGTGGTTTGAGCCTTGTTGAAGCCCCAGGTGACGTTTACCGCCTGTCGGGCTTCAGGTGCGGGCCTGAAGGCACAGTTGGAAAGTTCCCCCCGTAGGGCCTTGAATTACACGGAGAGGCACCCTCTCTGACGGGCCTCTCGTACACGGGAGGCATGGCTCTGGGAAGAAAATGAGTGCTCTCTCGTAAAACACGGTGCGTCCAGGGCCTGGTTGGGAGCTCATGCCGCTCTGCTCTACACCTACCTGGAGACCGAACGTCAGCCCCTGCCTCGAGCAAAGTCGCCCTATTTGCCCTGCTGAAGCGGAGGCATGCAGCACTTTCCAAGGGGCCTTCGTCGCGGCTCTGCTTTCTCTTCTTGCTAGTGCGCCGTTCAAGACACCCAGGGCCCTCCTGTTTGCACCCGATTCCGTGCAAGACCACTGAATACCGGGAGGCTCCCCTGGCCTGCTCAGCGGCATCCAGGCCGGCAGCCCTTCCCAGTCACTCTGTGTATGCCGAGTGTAGGGCAACGCCCTGCACACCACCCTGGGGAGAGGTAGATTTCCTCGGCACGGCAGCAGCTCCAGGGAAACTGTTCTCTCACGGGCCACTTGTCAAGGAACTCTGCCTCATTGCCCTCGTCTGAGCTGCACCTAGGGAAACCATCTGCTTCGCAGCCCTTCCAGGAACCCTTCGCCGAGGGCACCATACCTGCAGGAGACAGTCGGCTTGCGTTCCCGCTGCCACTGAAGTACAGTGCTTCCTCTTACACTGCAAGCCTTTGGTTGAGGCTATGGCCCGATAGAGGCTACCTAGAGGGTTCCTTGGATGAGGGAGTTGGCTACATACAGAACACCCTGGGAAGAAAAGTGGATTCAGGGCAGGAGCGAGTGCGTAGCTAGTGTCCCTGGGCACTTACTAGAAATGCCAAGGGAGTGGACTACGTGTTCACTGGAAGTGGGGGCCGGAGGGCAGAAGCCTTGACTTCCCATTTTGAAAGCTCCATTCGTGCTGCCTTGGAGCTACCTGAACAACACCGTTTCTGACGGGCCTCTAGGCGCGGGAGGCAGGGCTCGGGGAAGAGAGGGAATTTTTCTCTCAGTTCTCAGGGGGCTTCCGGAGCCGTGCTGGGAGCTCCTCCTGTCGGGCTGTAGGACTACAGGGAACGCCCACGAGAGGGCATGCCTCGAGAAAGCCTTTGAGTCGCCCTAATGGATCGGAGCATACAGCAAGCTCCTGGAGGTCTTAGTCACTGTAGTGCTTTATTTGAGCGGTGCTGCCCTTCTCAGGACCCCTAGGCGCTTTGGGCGTGCACCCTTTTCCCTGCGAAAAGCCCCTGCCCCTGTGAGCATGCTGTGCCACACCCAGGCCCCCAGGCCCTTCAGAGAGGGGACTACTGTGTTTGCCGAGGGAAGGACTACAACCAGCGCTTTTAAAGGGGACGGCTACGATTCCTCGGCACTCCAACAGCATCAGGAACGCGTTTCTAGCCGGTCCGCCGTGCCCTGGAAGTTTTCCACATGGACCTTCTCTCAGCTGCCCTGAGGAAATAGTCTGCTTAGAACGCCTTCTGGCACCTCCGTTGGAAAGCCGCTCTACTCACGGAGAAAGTCCGCTTGCATTGCAGCGGCAGCTAAAGCAGAGTTCTTCAGGCAACACATCGGTCGTTTGGAAGAGGCAGACGCTTACATGCGTAAAGGGCGCCTGCCTTGGTTGAGGCCGTTTGCTCCACTCAGAACACCCTGCGTAAACACGCTGATCCAGGGAAGGGCCCGTTGTGTACCTTGTGTGGTTTGAGCCTTGTTGAAGCCCCAGGTGACGTTTACCGCCTGTCGGGCTTCAGGTGCGGGCCTGAAGGCACAGGTGGAAAGTTCCCCCCGTAGGGCCTTGAATTACACGGAGAGGCACCCTCTCTGACGGGCCTCTCGTACACGGGAGGCATGGCTCTGGGAAGAAAATGAGTGCTCTCTCGTAAAACACGGTGCGTCCAGGGCCTGGTTGGGAGCTCATGCCGCTCTGCTCTACACCTACCTGGAGACCGAACGTCAGCCCCTGCCTCGAGCAAAGTCGCCCTATTTGCCCTGCTGAAGCGGAGGCATGCAGCACTTTCCAAGGGGCCTTCGTCGCGGCTCTGCTTTCTCTTCTTGCTAGTGCGCCGTTCAAGACACCCAGGGCCCTCCTGTTTGCACCCGATTCCGTGCAAGACCACTGAATACCGGGAGGCTCCCCTGGCCTGCTCAGCGGCATCCAGGCCGGCAGCCCTTCCCAGTCACTCTGTGTATGCCGAGTGTAGGGCAACACCCTGCACACCACCCTGGGGAGAGGTAGATTTCCTCGGCACGGCAGCAGCTCCAGGGAAACTGTTCTCTCACGGGCCACTTGTCAAGGAACTCTGCCTCATTGCCCTCGTCTGAGCTGCACCTAGGGAAACCATCTGCTTCGCAGCCCTTCCAGGAACCCTTCGCCGAGGGCACCATACCTGCAGGAGACAGTCGGCTTGCGTTCCCGCTGCCACTGAAGTACAGTGCTTCCTCTTACACTGCAAGCCTTTGGTTGAGGCTATGGCCCGATAGAGGCTACCTAGAGGGTTCCTTGGATGAGGGAGTTGGCTACATACAGAACACCCTGGGAAGAAAAGTGGATTCAGGGCAGGAGCGAGTGCGTAGCTAGTGTCCCTGGGCACTTACTAGAAATGCCAAGGGAGTGGACTACGTGTTCACTGGAAGTGGGGGCCGGAGGGCAGAAGCCTTGACTTCCCATTTTGAAAGCTCCATTCGTGCTGCCTTGGAGCTACCTGAACAACACCGTTTCTGACGGGCCTCTAGGCGCGGGAGGCAGGGCTCGGGGAAGAGAGGGAATTTTTCTCTCAGTTCTCAGGGGGCTTCCGGAGCCGTGCTGGGAGCTCCTCCTGTCGGGCTGTAGGACTACAGGGAACGCCCACGAGAGGGCATGCCTCGAGAAAGCCTTTGAGTCGCCCTAATGGATCGGAGCATACAGCAAGCTCCTGGAGGTCTTAGTCACTGTAGTGCTTTATTTGAGCGGTGCTGCCCTTCTCAGGACCCCTAGGCGCTTTGGGCGTGCACCCTTTTCCCTGCGAAAAGCCCCTGCCCCTGTGAGCATGCTGTGCCACACCCAGGCCCCCAGGCCCTTCAGAGAGGGGACTACTGTGTTTGCCGAGGGAAGGACTACAACCAGCGCTTTTAAAGGGGACGGCTACGATTCCTCGGCACTCCAACAGCATCAGGAACGCGTTTCTAGCCGGTCCGCCGTGCCCTGGAAGTTTTGCACATGGACCTTCTCTCAGCTGCCCTGAGGAAATAGTCTGCTTAGAACGCCTTCTGGCACCTCCGTTGGAAAGCCGCTCTACTCACGGAGAAAGTCCGCTTGCATTGCAGCGGCAGCTAAAGCAGAGTTCTTCAGGCAACACATCGGTCGTTTGGAAGAGGCAGACGCTTACATGCGTAAAGGGCGCCTGCCTTGGTTGAGGCCGTTTGCTCCACTCAGAACACCCTGCGTAAACACGCTGATCCAGGGAAGGGCCCGTTGTGTACCTTGTGTGGTTTGAGCCTTGTTGAAGCCCCAGGTGACGTTTACCGCCTGTCGGGCTTCAGGTGCGGGCCTGAAGGCACAGGTGGAAAGTTCCCCCCGTAGGGCCTTGAATTACACGGAGAGGCACCCTCTCTGACGGGCCTCTCGTACACGGGAGGCATGGCTCTGGGAAGAAAATGAGTGCTCTCTCGTAAAACACGGTGCGTCCAGGGCCTGGTTGGGAGCTCATGCCGCTCTGCTCTACACCTACCTGGAGACCGAACGTCAGCCCCTGCCTCGAGCAAAGTCGCCCTATTTGCCCTGCTGAAGCGGAGGCATGCAGCACTTTCCAAGGGGCCTTCGTCGCGGCTCTGCTTTCTCTTCTTGCTAGTGCGCCGTTCAAGACACCCAGGGCCCTCCTGTTTGCACCCGATTCCGTGCAAGACCACTGAATACCGGGAGGCTCCCCTGGCCTGCTCAGCGGCATCCAGGCCGGCAGCCCTTCCCAGTCACTCTGTGTATGCCGAGTGTAGGGCAACGCCCTGCACACCACCCTGGGGAGAGGTAGATTTCCTCGGCACGGCAGCAGCTCCAGGGAAACTGTTCTCTCACGGGCCACTTGTCAAGGAACTCTGCCTCATTGCCCTCGTCTGAGCTGCACCTAGGGAAACCATCTGCTTCGCAGCCCTTCCAGGAACCCTTCGCCGAGGGCACCATACCTGCAGGAGACAGTCGGCTTGCGTTCCCGCTGCCACTGAAGTACAGTGCTTCCTCTTACACTGCAAGCCTTTGGTTGAGGCTATGGCCCGATAGAGGCTACCTAGAGGGTTCCTTGGATGAGGGAGTTGGCTACATACAGAACACCCTGGGAAGAAAAGTGGATTCAGGGCAGGAGCGAGTGCGTAGCTAGTGTCCCTGGGCACTTACTAGAAATGCCAAGGGAGTGGACTACGTGTTCACTGGAAGTGGGGGCCGGAGGGCAGAAGCCTTGACTTCCCATTTTGAAAGCTCCATTCGTGCTGCCTTGGAGCTACCTGAACAACACCGTTTCTGACGGGCCTCTAGGCGCGGGAGGCAGGGCTCGGGGAAGAGAGGGAATTTTTCTCTCAGTTCTCAGGGGGCTTCCGGAGCCGTGCTGGGAGCTCCTCCTGTCGGGCTGTAGGACTACAGGGAACGCCCACGAGAGGGCATGCCTCGAGAAAGCCTTTGAGTCGCCCTAATGGATCGGAGCATACAGCAAGCTCCTGGAGGTCTTAGTCACTGTAGTGCTTTATTTGAGCGGTGCTGCCCTTCTCAGGACCCCTAGGCGCTTTGGGCGTGCACCCTTTTCCCTGCGAAAAGCCCCTGCCCCTGTGAGCATGCTGTGCCACACCCAGGCCCCCAGGCCCTTCAGAGAGGGGACTACTGTGTTTGCCGAGGGAAGGACTACAACCAGCGCTTTTAAAGGGGACGGCTACGATTCCTCGGCACTCCAACAGCATCAGGAACGCGTTTCTAGCCGGTCCGCCGTGCCCTGGAAGTTTTGCACATGGACCTTCTCTCAGCTGCCCTGAGGAAATAGTCTGCTTAGAACGCCTTCTGGCACCTCCGTTGGAAAGCCGCTCTACTCACGGAGAAAGTCCGCTTGCATTGCAGCGGCAGCTAAAGCAGAGTTCTTCAGGCAACACATCGGTCGTTTGGAAGAGGCAGACGCTTACATGCGTAAAGGGCGCCTGCCTTGGTTGAGGCCGTTTGCTCCACTCAGAACACCCTGCGTAAACACGCTGATCCAGGGAAGGGCCCGTTGTGTACCTTGTGTGGTTTGAGCCTTGTTGAAGCCCCAGGTGACGTTTACCGCCTGTCGGGCTTCAGGTGCGGGCCTGAAGGCACAGGTGGAAAGTTCCCCCCGTAGGGCCTTGAATTACACGGAGAGGCACCCTCTCTGACGGGCCTCTCGTACACGGGAGGCATGGCTCTGGGAAGAAAATGAGTGCTCTCTCGTAAAACACGGTGCGTCCAGGGCCTGGTTGGGAGCTCATGCCGCTCTGCTCTACACCTACCTGGAGACCGAACGTCAGCCCCTGCCTCGAGCAAAGTCGCCCTATTTGCCCTGCTGAAGCGGAGGCATGCAGCACTTTCCAAGGGGCCTTCGTCGCGGCTCTGCTTTCTCTTCTTGCTAGTGCGCCGTTCAAGACACCCAGGGCCCTCCTGTTTGCACCCGATTCCGTGCAAGACCACTGAATACCGGGAGGCTCCCCTGGCCTGCTCAGCGGCATCCAGGCCGGCAGCCCTTCCCAGTCACTCTGTGTATGCCGAGTGTAGGGCAACGCCCTGCACACCACCCTGGGGAGAGGTAGATTTCCTCGGCACGGCAGCAGCTCCAGGGAAACTGTTCTCTCACGGGCCACTTGTCAAGGAACTCTGCCTCATTGCCCTCGTCTGAGCTGCACCTAGGGAAACCATCTGCTTCGCAGCCCTTCCAGGAACCCTTCGCCGAGGGCACCATACCTGCAGGAGACAGTCGGCTTGCGTTCCCGCTGCCACTGAAGTACAGTGCTTCCTCTTACACTGCAAGCCTTTGGTTGAGGCTATGGCCCGATAGAGGCTACCTAGAGGGTTCCTTGGATGAGGGAGTTGGCTACATACAGAACACCCTGGGAAGAAAAGTGGATTCAGGGCAGGAGCGAGTGCGTAGCTAGTGTCCCTGGGCACTTACTAGAAATGCCAAGGGAGTGGACTACGTGTTCACTGGAAGTGGGGGCCGGAGGGCAGAAGCCTTGACTTCCCATTTTGAAAGCTCCATTCGTGCTGCCTTGGAGCTACCTGAACAACACCGTTTCTGACGGGCCTCTAGGCGCGGGAGGCAGGGCTCGGGGAAGAGAGGGAATTTTTCTCTCAGTTCTCAGGGGGCTTCCGGAGCCGTGCTGGGAGCTCCTCCTGTCGGGCTGTAGGACTACAGGGAACGCCCACGAGAGGGCATGCCTCGAGAAAGCCTTTGAGTCGCCCTAATGGATCGGAGCATACAGCAAGCTCCTGGAGGTCTTAGTCACTGTAGTGCTTTATTTGAGCGGTGCTGCCCTTCTCAGGACCCCTAGGCGCTTTGGGCGTGCACCCTTTTCCCTGCGAAAAGCCCCTGCCCCTGTGAGCATGCTGTGCCACACCCAGGCCCCCAGGCCCTTCAGAGAGGGGACTACTGTGTTTGCCGAGGGAAGGACTACAACCAGCGCTTTTAAAGGGGACGGCTACGATTCCTCGGCACTCCAACAGCATCAGGAACGCGTTTCTAGCCGGTCCGCCGTGCCCTGGAAGTTTTCCACATGGACCTTCTCTCAGCTGCCCTGAGGAAATAGTCTGCTTAGAACGCCTTCTGGCACCTCCGTTGGAAAGCCGCTCTACTCACGGAGAAAGTCCGCTTGCATTGCAGCGGCAGCTAAAGCAGAGTTCTTCAGGCAACACATCGGTCGTTTGGAAGAGGCAGACGCTTACATGCGTAAAGGGCGCCTGCCTTGGTTGAGGCCGTTTGCTCCACTCAGAACACCCTGCGTAAACACGCTGATCCAGGGAAGGGCCCGTTGTGTACCTTGTGTGGTTTGAGCCTTGTTGAAGCCCCAGGTGACGTTTACCGCCTGTCGGGCTTCAGGTGCGGGCCTGAAGGCACAGGTGGAAAGTTCCCCCCGTAGGGCCTTGAATTACACGGAGAGGCACCCTCTCTGACGGGCCTCTCGTACACGGGAGGCATGGCTCTGGGAAGAAAATGAGTGCTCTCTCGTAAAACACGGTGCGTCCAGGGCCTGGTTGGGAGCTCATGCCGCTCTGCTCTACACCTACCTGGAGACCGAACGTCAGCCCCTGCCTCGAGCAAAGTCGCCCTATTTGCCCTGCTGAAGCGGAGGCATGCAGCACTTTCCAAGGGGCCTTCGTCGCGGCTCTGCTTTCTCTTCTTGCTAGTGCGCCGTTCAAGACACCCAGGGCCCTCCTGTTTGCACCCGATTCCGTGCAAGACCACTGAATACCGGGAGGCTCCCCTGGCCTGCTCAGCGGCATCCAGGCCGGCAGCCCTTCCCAGTCACTCTGTGTATGCCGAGTGTAGGGCAACGCCCTGCACACCACCCTGGGGAGAGGTAGATTTCCTCGGCACGGCAGCAGCTCCAGGGAAACTGTTCTCTCACGGGCCACTTGTCAAGGAACTCTGCCTCATTGCCCTCGTCTGAGCTGCACCTAGGGAAACCATCTGCTTCGCAGCCCTTCCAGGAACCCTTCGCCGAGGGCACCATACCTGCAGGAGACAGTCGGCTTGCGTTCCCGCTGCCACTGAAGTACAGTGCTTCCTCTTACACTGCAAGCCTTTGGTTGAGGCTATGGCCCGATAGAGGCTACCTAGAGGGTTCCTTGGATGAGGGAGTTGGCTACATACAGAACACCCTGGGAAGAAAAGTGGATTCAGGGCAGGAGCGAGTGCGTAGCTAGTGTCCCTGGGCACTTACTAGAAATGCCAAGGGAGTGGACTACGTGTTCACTGGAAGTGGGGGCCGGAGGGCAGAAGCCTTGACTTCCCATTTTGAAAGCTCCATTCGTGCTGCCTTGGAGCTACCTGAACAACACCGTTTCTGACGGGCCTCTAGGCGCGGGAGGCAGGGCTCGGGGAAGAGAGGGAATTTTTCTCTCAGTTCTCAGGGGGCTTCCGGAGCCGTGCTGGGAGCTCCTCCTGTCGGGCTGTAGGACTACAGGGAACGCCCACGAGAGGGCATGCCTCGAGAAAGCCTTTGAGTCGCCCTAATGGATCGGAGCATACAGCAAGCTCCTGGAGGTCTTAGTCACTGTAGTGCTTTATTTGAGCGGTGCTGCCCTTCTCAGGACCCCTAGGCGCTTTGGGCGTGCACCCTTTTCCCTGCGAAAAGCCCCTGCCCCTGTGAGCATGCTGTGCCACACCCAGGCCCCCAGGCCCTTCAGAGAGGGGACTACTGTGTTTGCCGAGGGAAGGACTACAACCAGCGCTTTTAAAGGGGACGGCTACGATTCCTCGGCACTCCAACAGCATCAGGAACGCGTTTCTAGCCGGTCCGCCGTGCCCTGGAAGTTTTGCACATGGACCTTCTCTCAGCTGCCCTGAGGAAATAGTCTGCTTAGAACGCCTTCTGGCACCTCCGTTGGAAAGCCGCTCTACTCACGGAGAAAGTCCGCTTGCATTGCAGCGGCAGCTAAAGCAGAGTTCTTCAGGCAACACATCGGTCGTTTGGAAGAGGCAGACGCTTACATGCGTAAAGGGCGCCTGCCTTGGTTGAGGCCGTTTGCTCCACTCAGAACACCCTGCGTAAACACGCTGATCCAGGGAAGGGCCCGTTGTGTACCTTGTGTGGTTTGAGCCTTGTTGAAGCCCCAGGTGACGTTTACCGCCTGTCGGGCTTCAGGTGCGGGCCTGAAGGCACAGGTGGAAAGTTCCCCCCGTAGGGCCTTGAATTACACGGAGAGGCACCCTCTCTGACGGGCCTCTCGTACACGGGAGGCATGGCTCTGGGAAGAAAATGAGTGCTCTCTCGTAAAACACGGTGCGTCCAGGGCCTGGTTGGGAGCTCATGCCGCTCTGCTCTACACCTACCTGGAGACCGAACGTCAGCCCCTGCCTCGAGCAAAGTCGCCCTATTTGCCCTGCTGAAGCGGAGGCATGCAGCACTTTCCAAGGGGCCTTCGTCGCGGCTCTGCTTTCTCTTCTTGCTAGTGCGCCGTTCAAGACACCCAGGGCCCTCCTGTTTGCACCCGATTCCGTGCAAGACCACTGAATACCGGGAGGCTCCCCTGGCCTGCTCAGCGGCATCCAGGCCGGCAGCCCTTCCCAGTCACTCTGTGTATGCCGAGTGTAGGGCAACGCCCTGCACACCACCCTGGGGAGAGGTAGATTTCCTCGGCACGGCAGCAGCTCCAGGGAAACTGTTCTCTCACGGGCCACTTGTCAAGGAACTCTGCCTCATTGCCCTCGTCTGAGCTGCACCTAGGGAAACCATCTGCTTCGCAGCCCTTCCAGGAACCCTTCGCCGAGGGCACCATACCTGCAGGAGACAGTCGGCTTGCGTTCCCGCTGCCACTGAAGTACAGTGCTTCCTCTTACACTGCAAGCCTTTGGTTGAGGCTATGGCCCGATAGAGGCTACCTAGAGGGTTCCTTGGATGAGGGAGTTGGCTACATACAGAACACCCTGGGAAGAAAAGTGGATTCAGGGCAGGAGCGAGTGCGTAGCTAGTGTCCCTGGGCACTTACTAGAAATGCCAAGGGAGTGGACTACGTGTTCACTGGAAGTGGGGGCCGGAGGGCAGAAGCCTTGACTTCCCATTTTGAAAGCTCCATTCGTGCTGCCTTGGAGCTACCTGAACAACACCGTTTCTGACGGGCCTCTAGGCGCGGGAGGCAGGGCTCGGGGAAGAGAGGGAATTTTTCTCTCAGTTCTCAGGGGGCTTCCGGAGCCGTGCTGGGAGCTCCTCCTGTCGGGCTGTAGGACTACAGGGAACGCCCACGAGAGGGCATGCCTCGAGAAAGCCTTTGAGTCGCCCTAATGGATCGGAGCATACAGCAAGCTCCTGGAGGTCTTAGTCACTGTAGTGCTTTATTTGAGCGGTGCTGCCCTTCTCAGGACCCCTAGGCGCTTTGGGCGTGCACCCTTTTCCCTGCGAAAAGCCCCTGCCCCTGTGAGCATGCTGTGCCACACCCAGGCCCCCAGGCCCTTCAGAGAGGGGACTACTGTGTTTGCCGAGGGAAGGACTACAACCAGCGCTTTTAAAGGGGACGGCTACGATTCCTCGGCACTCCAACAGCATCAGGAACGCGTTTCTAGCCGGTCCGCCGTGCCCTGGAAGTTTTGCACATGGACCTTCTCTCAGCTGCCCTGAGGAAATAGTCTGCTTAGAACGCCTTCTGGCACCTCCGTTGGAAAGCCGCTCTACTCACGGAGAAAGTCCGCTTGCATTGCAGCGGCAGCTAAAGCAGAGTTCTTCAGGCAACACATCGGTCGTTTGGAAGAGGCAGACGCTTACATGCGTAAAGGGCGCCTGCCTTGGTTGAGGCCGTTTGCTCCACTCAGAACACCCTGCGTAAACACGCTGATCCAGGGAAGGGCCCGTTGTGTACCTTGTGTGGTTTGAGCCTTGTTGAAGCCCCAGGTGACGTTTACCGCCTGTCGGGCTTCAGGTGCGGGCCTGAAGGCACAGGTGGAAAGTTCCCCCCGTAGGGCCTTGAATTACACGGAGAGGCACCCTCTCTGACGGGCCTCTCGTACACGGGAGGCATGGCTCTGGGAAGAAAATGAGTGCTCTCTCGTAAAACACGGTGCGTCCAGGGCCTGGTTGGGAGCTCATGCCGCTCTGCTCTACACCTACCTGGAGACCGAACGTCAGCCCCTGCCTCGAGCAAAGTCGCCCTATTTGCCCTGCTGAAGCGGAGGCATGCAGCACTTTCCAAGGGGCCTTCGTCGCGGCTCTGCTTTCTCTTCTTGCTAGTGCGCCGTTCAAGACACCCAGGGCCCTCCTGTTTGCACCCGATTCCGTGCAAGACCACTGAATACCGGGAGGCTCCCCTGGCCTGCTCAGCGGCATCCAGGCCGGCAGCCCTTCCCAGTCACTCTGTGTATGCCGAGTGTAGGGCAACGCCCTGCACACCACCCTGGGGAGAGGTAGATTTCCTCGGCACGGCAGCAGCTCCAGGGAAACTGTTCTCTCACGGGCCACTTGTCAAGGAACTCTGCCTCATTGCCCTCGTCTGAGCTGCACCTAGGGAAACCATCTGCTTCGCAGCCCTTCCAGGAACCCTTCGCCGAGGGCACCATACCTGCAGGAGACAGTCGGCTTGCGTTCCCGCTGCCACTGAAGTACAGTGCTTCCTCTTACACTGCAAGCCTTTGGTTGAGGCTATGGCCCGATAGAGGCTACCTAGAGGGTTCCTTGGATGAGGGAGTTGGCTACATACAGAACACCCTGGGAAGAAAAGTGGATTCAGGGCAGGAGCGAGTGCGTAGCTAGTGTCCCTGGGCACTTACTAGAAATGCCAAGGGAGTGGACTACGTGTTCACTGGAAGTGGGGGCCGGAGGGCAGAAGCCTTGACTTCCCATTTTGAAAGCTCCATTCGTGCTGCCTTGGAGCTACCTGAACAACACCGTTTCTGACGGGCCTCTAGGCGCGGGAGGCAGGGCTCGGGGAAGAGAGGGAATTTTTCTCTCAGTTCTCAGGGGGCTTCCGGAGCCGTGCTGGGAGCTCCTCCTGTCGGGCTGTAGGACTACAGGGAACGCCCACGAGAGGGCATGCCTCGAGAAAGCCTTTGAGTCGCCCTAATGGATCGGAGCATACAGCAAGCTCCTGGAGGTCTTAGTCACTGTAGTGCTTTATTTGAGCGGTGCTGCCCTTCTCAGGACCCCTAGGCGCTTTGGGCGTGCACCCTTTTCCCTGCGAAAAGCCCCTGCCCCTGTGAGCATGCTGTGCCACACCCAGGCCCCCAGGCCCTTCAGAGAGGGGACTACTGTGTTTGCCGAGGGAAGGACTACAACCAGCGCTTTTAAAGGGGACGGCTACGATTCCTCGGCACTCCAACAGCATCAGGAACGCGTTTCTAGCCGGTCCGCCGTGCCCTGGAAGTTTTCCACATGGACCTTCTCTCAGCTGCCCTGAGGAAATAGTCTGCTTAGAACGCCTTCTGGCACCTCCGTTGGAAAGCCGCTCTACTCACGGAGAAAGTCCGCTTGCATTGCAGCGGCAGCTAAAGCAGAGTTCTTCAGGCAACACATCGGTCGTTTGGAAGAGGCAGACGCTTACATGCGTAAAGGGCGCCTGCCTTGGTTGAGGCCGTTTGCTCCACTCAGAACACCCTGCGTAAACACGCTGATCCAGGGAAGGGCCCGTTGTGTACCTTGTGTGGTTTGAGCCTTGTTGAAGCCCCAGGTGACGTTTACCGCCTGTCAGGCTTCAGGTGCGGGCCTGAAGGCACAGGTGGAAAGTTCCCCCCGTAGGGCCTTGAATTACACGGAGAGGCACCCTCTCTGACGGGCCTCTCGTACACGGGAGGCATGGCTCTGGGAAGAAAATGAGTGCTCTCTCGTAAAACACGGTGCGTCCAGGGCCTGGTTGGGAGCTCATGCCGCTCTGCTCTACACCTACCTGGAGACCGAACGTCAGCCCCTGCCTCGAGCAAAGTCGCCCTATTTGCCCTGCTGAAGCGGAGGCATGCAGCACTTTCCAAGGGGCCTTCGTCGCGGCTCTGCTTTCTCTTCTTGCTAGTGCGCCGTTCAAGACACCCAGGGCCCTCCTGTTTGCACCCGATTCCGTGCAAGACCACTGAATACCGGGAGGCTCCCCTGGCCTGCTCAGCGGCATCCAGGCCGGCAGCCCTTCCCAGTCACTCTGTGTATGCCGAGTGTAGGGCAACGCCCTGCACACCACCCTGGGGAGAGGTAGATTTCCTCGGCACGGCAGCAGCTCCAGGGAAACTGTTCTCTCACGGGCCACTTGTCAAGGAACTCTGCCTCATTGCCCTCGTCTGAGCTGCACCTAGGGAAACCATCTGCTTCGCAGCCCTTCCAGGAACCCTTCGCCGAGGGCACCATACCTGCAGGAGACAGTCGGCTTGCGTTCCCGCTGCCACTGAAGTACAGTGCTTCCTCTTACACTGCAAGCCTTTGGTTGAGGCTATGGCCCGATAGAGGCTACCTAGAGGGTTCCTTGGATGAGGGAGTTGGCTACATACAGAACACCCTGGGAAGAAAAGTGGATTCAGGGCAGGAGCGAGTGCGTAGCTAGTGTCCCTGGGCACTTACTAGAAATGCCAAGGGAGTGGACTACGTGTTCACTGGAAGTGGGGGCCGGAGGGCAGAAGCCTTGACTTCCCATTTTGAAAGCTCCATTCGTGCTGCCTTGGAGCTACCTGAACAACACCGTTTCTGACGGGCCTCTAGGCGCGGGAGGCAGGGCTCGGGGAAGAGAGGGAATTTTTCTCTCAGTTCTCAGGGGGCTTCCGGAGCCGTGCTGGGAGCTCCTCCTGTCGGGCTGTAGGACTACAGGGAACGCCCACGAGAGGGCATGCCTCGAGAAAGCCTTTGAGTCGCCCTAATGGATCGGAGCATACAGCAAGCTCCTGGAGGTCTTAGTCACTGTAGTGCTTTATTTGAGCGGTGCTGCCCTTCTCAGGACCCCTAGGCGCTTTGGGCGTGCACCCTTTTCCCTGCGAAAAGCCCCTGCCCCTGTGAGCATGCTGTGCCACACCCAGGCCCCCAGGCCCTTCAGAGAGGGGACTACTGTGTTTGCCGAGGGAAGGACTACAACCAGCGCTTTTAAAGGGGACGGCTACGATTCCTCGGCACTCCAACAGCATCAGGAACGCGTTTCTAGCCGGTCCGCCGTGCCCTGGAAGTTTTCCACATGGACCTTCTCTCAGCTGCCCTGAGGAAATAGTCTGCTTAGAACGCCTTCTGGCACCTCCGTTGGAAAGCCGCTCTACTCACGGAGAAAGTCCGCTTGCATTGCAGCGGCAGCTAAAGCAGAGTTCTTCAGGCAACACATCGGTCGTTTGGAAGAGGCAGACGCTTACATGCGTAAAGGGCGCCTGCCTTGGTTGAGGCCGTTTGCTCCACTCAGAACACCCTGCGTAAACACGCTGATCCAGGGAAGGGCCCGTTGTGTACCTTGTGTGGTTTGAGCCTTGTTGAAGCCCCAGGTGACGTTTACCGCCTGTCGGGCTTCAGGTGCGGGCCTGAAGGCACAGGTGGAAAGTTCCCCCCGTAGGGCCTTGAATTACACGGAGAGGCACCCTCTCTGACGGGCCTCTCGTACACGGGAGGCATGGCTCTGGGAAGAAAATGAGTGCTCTCTCGTAAAACACGGTGCGTCCAGGGCCTGGTTGGGAGCTCATGCCGCTCTGCTCTACACCTACCTGGAGACCGAACGTCAGCCCCTGCCTCGAGCAAAGTCGCCCTATTTGCCCTGCTGAAGCGGAGGCATGCAGCACTTTCCAAGGGGCCTTCGTCGCGGCTCTGCTTTCTCTTCTTGCTAGTGCGCCGTTCAAGACACCCAGGGCCCTCCTGTTTGCACCCGATTCCGTGCAAGACCACTGAATACCGGGAGGCTCCCCTGGCCTGCTCAGCGGCATCCAGGCCGGCAGCCCTTCCCAGTCACTCTGTGTATGCCGAGTGTAGGGCAACGCCCTGCACACCACCCTGGGGAGAGGTAGATTTCCTCGGCACGGCAGCAGCTCCAGGGAAACTGTTCTCTCACGGGCCACTTGTCAAGGAACTCTGCCTCATTGCCCTCGTCTGAGCTGCACCTAGGGAAACCATCTGCTTCGCAGCCCTTCCAGGAACCCTTCGCCGAGGGCACCATACCTGCAGGAGACAGTCGGCTTGCGTTCCCGCTGCCACTGAAGTACAGTGCTTCCTCTTACACTGCAAGCCTTTGGTTGAGGCTATGGCCCGATAGAGGCTACCTAGAGGGTTCCTTGGATGAGGGAGTTGGCTACATACAGAACACCCTGGGAAGAAAAGTGGATTCAGGGCAGGAGCGAGTGCGTAGCTAGTGTCCCTGGGCACTTACTAGAAATGCCAAGGGAGTGGACTACGTGTTCACTGGAAGTGGGGGCCGGAGGGCAGAAGCCTTGACTTCCCATTTTGAAAGCTCCATTCGTGCTGCCTTGGAGCTACCTGAACAACACCGTTTCTGACGGGCCTCTAGGCGCGGGAGGCAGGGCTCGGGGAAGAGAGGGAATTTTTCTCTCAGTTCTCAGGGGGCTTCCGGAGCCGTGCTGGGAGCTCCTCCTGTCGGGCTGTAGGACTACAGGGAACGCCCACGAGAGGGCATGCCTCGAGAAAGCCTTTGAGTCGCCCTAATGGATCGGAGCATACAGCAAGCTCCTGGAGGTCTTAGTCACTGTAGTGCTTTATTTGAGCGGTGCTGCCCTTCTCAGGACCCCTAGGCGCTTTGGGCGTGCACCCTTTTCCCTGCGAAAAGCCCCTGCCCCTGTGAGCATGCTGTGCCACACCCAGGCCCCCAGGCCCTTCAGAGAGGGGACTACTGTGTTTGCCGAGGGAAGGACTACAACCAGCGCTTTTAAAGGGGACGGCTACGATTCCTCGGCACTCCAACAGCATCAGGAACGCGTTTCTAGCCGGTCCGCCGTGCCCTGGAAGTTTTGCACATGGACCTTCTCTCAGCTGCCCTGAGGAAATAGTCTGCTTAGAACGCCTTCTGGCACCTCCGTTGGAAAGCCGCTCTACTCACGGAGAAAGTCCGCTTGCATTGCAGCGGCAGCTAAAGCAGAGTTCTTCAGGCAACACATCGGTCGTTTGGAAGAGGCAGACGCTTACATGCGTAAAGGGCGCCTGCCTTGGTTGAGGCCGTTTGCTCCACTCAGAACACCCTGCGTAAACACGCTGATCCAGGGAAGGGCCCGTTGTGTACCTTGTGTGGTTTGAGCCTTGTTGAAGCCCCAGGTGACGTTTACCGCCTGTCGGGCTTCAGGTGCGGGCCTGAAGGCACAGGTGGAAAGTTCCCCCCGTAGGGCCTTGAATTACACGGAGAGGCACCCTCTCTGACGGGCCTCTCGTACACGGGAGGCATGGCTCTGGGAAGAAAATGAGTGCTCTCTCGTAAAACACGGTGCGTCCAGGGCCTGGTTGGGAGCTCATGCCGCTCTGCTCTACACCTACCTGGAGACCGAACGTCAGCCCCTGCCTCGAGCAAAGTCGCCCTATTTGCCCTGCTGAAGCGGAGGCATGCAGCACTTTCCAAGGGGCCTTCGTCGCGGCTCTGCTTTCTCTTCTTGCTAGTGCGCCGTTCAAGACACCCAGGGCCCTCCTGTTTGCACCCGATTCCGTGCAAGACCACTGAATACCGGGAGGCTCCCCTGGCCTGCTCAGCGGCATCCAGGCCGGCAGCCCTTCCCAGTCACTCTGTGTATGCCGAGTGTAGGGCAACGCCCTGCACACCACCCTGGGGAGAGGTAGATTTCCTCGGCACGGCAGCAGCTCCAGGGAAACTGTTCTCTCACGGGCCACTTGTCAAGGAACTCTGCCTCATTGCCCTCGTCTGAGCTGCACCTAGGGAAACCATCTGCTTCGCAGCCCTTCCAGGAACCCTTCGCCGAGGGCACCATACCTGCAGGAGACAGTCGGCTTGCGTTCCCGCTGCCACTGAAGTACAGTGCTTCCTCTTACACTGCAAGCCTTTGGTTGAGGCTATGGCCCGATAGAGGCTACCTAGAGGGTTCCTTGGATGAGGGAGTTGGCTACATACAGAACACCCTGGGAAGAAAAGTGGATTCAGGGCAGGAGCGAGTGCGTAGCTAGTGTCCCTGGGCACTTACTAGAAATGCCAAGGGAGTGGACTACGTGTTCACTGGAAGTGGGGGCCGGAGGGCAGAAGCCTTGACTTCCCATTTTGAAAGCTCCATTCGTGCTGCCTTGGAGCTACCTGAACAACACCGTTTCTGACGGGCCTCTAGGCGCGGGAGGCAGGGCTCGGGGAAGAGAGGGAATTTTTCTCTCAGTTCTCAGGGGGCTTCCGGAGCCGTGCTGGGAGCTCCTCCTGTCGGGCTGTAGGACTACAGGGAACGCCCACGAGAGGGCATGCCTCGAGAAAGCCTTTGAGTCGCCCTAATGGATCGGAGCATACAGCAAGCTCCTGGAGGTCTTAGTCACTGTAGTGCTTTATTTGAGCGGTGCTGCCCTTCTCAGGACCCCTAGGCGCTTTGGGCGTGCACCCTTTTCCCTGCGAAAAGCCCCTGCCCCTGTGAGCATGCTGTGCCACACCCAGGCCCCCAGGCCCTTCAGAGAGGGGACTACTGTGTTTGCCGAGGGAAGGACTACAACCAGCGCTTTTAAAGGGGACGGCTACGATTCCTCGGCACTCCAACAGCATCAGGAACGCGTTTCTAGCCGGTCCGCCGTGCCCTGGAAGTTTTCCACATGGACCTTCTCTCAGCTGCCCTGAGGAAATAGTCTGCTTAGAACGCCTTCTGGCACCTCCGTTGGAAAGCCGCTCTACTCACGGAGAAAGTCCGCTTGCATTGCAGCGGCAGCTAAAGCAGAGTTCTTCAGGCAACACATCGGTCGTTTGGAAGAGGCAGACGCTTACATGCGTAAAGGGCGCCTGCCTTGGTTGAGGCCGTTTGCTCCACTCAGAACACCCTGCGTAAACACGCTGATCCAGGGAAGGGCCCGTTGTGTACCTTGTGTGGTTTGAGCCTTGTTGAAGCCCCAGGTGACGTTTACCGCCTGTCGGGCTTCAGGTGCGGGCCTGAAGGCACAGGTGGAAAGTTCCCCCCGTAGGGCCTTGAATTACACGGAGAGGCACCCTCTCTGACGGGCCTCTCGTACACGGGAGGCATGGCTCTGGGAAGAAAATGAGTGCTCTCTCGTAAAACACGGTGCGTCCAGGGCCTGGTTGGGAGCTCATGCCGCTCTGCTCTACACCTACCTGGAGACCGAACGTCAGCCCCTGCCTCGAGCAAAGTCGCCCTATTTGCCCTGCTGAAGCGGAGGCATGCAGCACTTTCCAAGGGGCCTTCGTCGCGGCTCTGCTTTCTCTTCTTGCTAGTGCGCCGTTCAAGACACCCAGGGCCCTCCTGTTTGCACCCGATTCCGTGCAAGACCACTGAATACCGGGAGGCTCCCCTGGCCTGCTCAGCGGCATCCAGGCCGGCAGCCCTTCCCAGTCACTCTGTGTATGCCGAGTGTAGGGCAACGCCCTGCACACCACCCTGGGGAGAGGTAGATTTCCTCGGCACGGCAGCAGCTCCAGGGAAACTGTTCTCTCACGGGCCACTTGTCAAGGAACTCTGCCTCATTGCCCTCGTCTGAGCTGCACCTAGGGAAACCATCTGCTTCGCAGCCCTTCCAGGAACCCTTCGCCGAGGGCACCATACCTGCAGGAGACAGTCGGCTTGCGTTCCCGCTGCCACTGAAGTACAGTGCTTCCTCTTACACTGCAAGCCTTTGGTTGAGGCTATGGCCCGATAGAGGCTACCTAGAGGGTTCCTTGGATGAGGGAGTTGGCTACATACAGAACACCCTGGGAAGAAAAGTGGATTCAGGGCAGGAGCGAGTGCGTAGCTAGTGTCCCTGGGCACTTACTAGAAATGCCAAGGGAGTGGACTACGTGTTCACTGGAAGTGGGGGCCGGAGGGCAGAAGCCTTGACTTCCCATTTTGAAAGCTCCATTCGTGCTGCCTTGGAGCTACCTGAACAACACCGTTTCTGACGGGCCTCTAGGCGCGGGAGGCAGGGCTCGGGGAAGAGAGGGAATTTTTCTCTCAGTTCTCAGGGGGCTTCCGGAGCCGTGCTGGGAGCTCCTCCTGTCGGGCTGTAGGACTACAGGGAACGCCCACGAGAGGGCATGCCTCGAGAAAGCCTTTGAGTCGCCCTAATGGATCGGAGCATACAGCAAGCTCTTGGAGGTCTTAGTCACTGTAGTGCTTTATTTGAGCGGTGCTGCCCTTCTCAGGACCCCTAGGCGCTTTGGGCGTGCACCCTTTTCCCTGCGAAAAGCCCCTGCCCCTGTGAGCATGCTGTGCCACACCCAGGCCCCCAGGCCCTTCAGAGAGGGGACTACTGTGTTTGCCGAGGGAAGGACTACAACCAGCGCTTTTAAAGGGGACGGCTACGATTCCTCGGCACTCCAACAGCATCAGGAACGCGTTTCTAGCCGGTCCGCCGTGCCCTGGAAGTTTTGCACATGGACCTTCTCTCAGCTGCCCTGAGGAAATAGTCTGCTTAGAACGCCTTCTGGCACCTCCGTTGGAAAGCCGCTCTACTCACGGAGAAAGTCCGCTTGCATTGCAGCGGCAGCTAAAGCAGAGTTCTTCAGGCAACACATCGGTCGTTTGGAAGAGGCAGACGCTTACATGCGTAAAGGGCGCCTGCCTTGGTTGAGGCCGTTTGCTCCACTCAGAACACCCTGCGTAAACACGCTGATCCAGGGAAGGGCCCGTTGTGTACCTTGTGTGGTTTGAGCCTTGTTGAAGCCCCAGGTGACGTTTACCGCCTGTCGGGCTTCAGGTGCGGGCCTGAAGGCACAGGTGGAAAGTTCCCCCCGTAGGGCCTTGAATTACACGGAGAGGCACCCTCTCTGACGGGCCTCTCGTACACGGGAGGCATGGCTCTGGGAAGAAAATGAGTGCTCTCTCGTAAAACACGGTGCGTCCAGGGCCTGGTTGGGAGCTCATGCCGCTCTGCTCTACACCTACCTGGAGACCGAACGTCAGCCCCTGCCTCGAGCAAAGTCGCCCTATTTGCCCTGCTGAAGCGGAGGCATGCAGCACTTTCCAAGGGGCCTTCGTCGCGGCTCTGCTTTCTCTTCTTGCTAGTGCGCCGTTCAAGACACCCAGGGCCCTCCTGTTTGCACCCGATTCCGTGCAAGACCACTGAATACCGGGAGGCTCCCCTGGCCTGCTCAGCGGCATCCAGGCCGGCAGCCCTTCCCAGTCACTCTGTGTATGCCGAGTGTAGGGCAACGCCCTGCACACCACCCTGGGGAGAGGTAGATTTCCTCGGCACGGCAGCAGCTCCAGGGAAACTGTTCTCTCACGGGCCACTTGTCAAGGAACTCTGCCTCATTGCCCTCGTCTGAGCTGCACCTAGGGAAACCATCTGCTTCGCAGCCCTTCCAGGAACCCTTCGCCGAGGGCACCATACCTGCAGGAGACAGTCGGCTTGCGTTCCCGCTGCCACTGAAGTACAGTGCTTCCTCTTACACTGCAAGCCTTTGGTTGAGGCTATGGCCCGATAGAGGCTACCTAGAGGGTTCCTTGGATGAGGGAGTTGGCTACATACAGAACACCCTGGGAAGAAAAGTGGATTCAGGGCAGGAGCGAGTGCGTAGCTAGTGTCCCTGGGCACTTACTAGAAATGCCAAGGGAGTGGACTACGTGTTCACTGGAAGTGGGGGCCGGAGGGCAGAAGCCTTGACTTCCCATTTTGAAAGCTCCATTCGTGCTGCCTTGGAGCTACCTGAACAACACCGTTTCTGACGGGCCTCTAGGCGCGGGAGGCAGGGCTCGGGGAAGAGAGGGAATTTTTCTCTCAGTTCTCAGGGGGCTTCCGGAGCCGTGCTGGGAGCTCCTCCTGTCGGGCTGTAGGACTACAGGGAACGCCCACGAGAGGGCATGCCTCGAGAAAGCCTTTGAGTCGCCCTAATGGATCGGAGCATACAGCAAGCTCTTGGAGGTCTTAGTCACTGTAGTGCTTTATTTGAGCGGTGCTGCCCTTCTCAGGACCCCTAGGCGCTTTGGGCGTGCACCCTTTTCCCTGCGAAAAGCCCCTGCCCCTGTGAGCATGCTGTGCCACACCCAGGCCCCCAGGCCCTTCAGAGAGGGGACTACTGTGTTTGCCGAGGGAAGGACTACAACCAGCGCTTTTAAAGGGGACGGCTACGATTCCTCGGCACTCCAACAGCATCAGGAACGCGTTTCTAGCCGGTCCGCCGTGCCCTGGAAGTTTTGCACATGGACCTTCTCTCAGCTGCCCTGAGGAAATAGTCTGCTTAGAACGCCTTCTGGCACCTCCGTTGGAAAGCCGCTCTACTCACGGAGAAAGTCCGCTTGCATTGCAGCGGCAGCTAAAGCAGAGTTCTTCAGGCAACACATCGGTCGTTTGGAAGAGGCAGACGCTTACATGCGTAAAGGGCGCCTGCCTTGGTTGAGGCCGTTTGCTCCACTCAGAACACCCTGCGTAAACACGCTGATCCAGGGAAGGGCCCGTTGTGTACCTTGTGTGGTTTGAGCCTTGTTGAAGCCCCAGGTGACGTTTACCGCCTGTCGGGCTTCAGGTGCGGGCCTGAAGGCACAGGTGGAAAGTTCCCCCCGTAGGGCCTTGAATTACACGGAGAGGCACCCTCTCTGACGGGCCTCTCGTACACGGGAGGCATGGCTCTGGGAAGAAAATGAGTGCTCTCTCGTAAAACACGGTGCGTCCAGGGCCTGGTTGGGAGCTCATGCCGCTCTGCTCTACACCTACCTGGAGACCGAACGTCAGCCCCTGCCTCGAGCAAAGTCGCCCTATTTGCCCTGCTGAAGCGGAGGCATGCAGCACTTTCCAAGGGGCCTTCGTCGCGGCTCTGCTTTCTCTTCTTGCTAGTGCGCCGTTCAAGACACCCAGGGCCCTCCTGTTTGCACCCGATTCCGTGCAAGACCACTGAATACCGGGAGGCTCCCCTGGCCTGCTCAGCGGCATCCAGGCCGGCAGCCCTTCCCAGTCACTCTGTGTATGCCGAGTGTAGGGCAACGCCCTGCACACCACCCTGGGGAGAGGTAGATTTCCTCGGCACGGCAGCAGCTCCAGGGAAACTGTTCTCTCACGGGCCACTTGTCAAGGAACTCTGCCTCATTGCCCTCGTCTGAGCTGCACCTAGGGAAACCATCTGCTTCGCAGCCCTTCCAGGAACCCTTCGCCGAGGGCACCATACCTGCAGGAGACAGTCGGCTTGCGTTCCCGCTGCCACTGAAGTACAGTGCTTCCTCTTACACTGCAAGCCTTTGGTTGAGGCTATGGCCCGATAGAGGCTACCTAGAGGGTTCCTTGGATGAGGGAGTTGGCTACATACAGAACACCCTGGGAAGAAAAGTGGATTCAGGGCAGGAGCGAGTGCGTAGCTAGTGTCCCTGGGCACTTACTAGAAATGCCAAGGGAGTGGACTACGTGTTCACTGGAAGTGGGGGCCGGAGGGCAGAAGCCTTGACTTCCCATTTTGAAAGCTCCATTCGTGCTGCCTTGGAGCTACCTGAACAACACCGTTTCTGACGGGCCTCTAGGCGCGGGAGGCAGGGCTCGGGGAAGAGAGGGAATTTTTCTCTCAGTTCTCAGGGGGCTTCCGGAGCCGTGCTGGGAGCTCCTCCTGTCGGGCTGTAGGACTACAGGGAACGCCCACGAGAGGGCATGCCTCGAGAAAGCCTTTGAGTCGCCCTAATGGATCGGAGCATACAGCAAGCTCTTGGAGGTCTTAGTCACTGTAGTGCTTTATTTGAGCGGTGCTGCCCTTCTCAGGACCCCTAGGCGCTTTGGGCGTGCACCCTTTTCCCTGCGAAAAGCCCCTGCCCCTGTGAGCATGCTGTGCCACACCCAGGCCCCCAGGCCCTTCAGAGAGGGGACTACTGTGTTTGCCGAGGGAAGGACTACAACCAGCGCTTTTAAAGGGGACGGCTACGATTCCTCGGCACTCCAACAGCATCAGGAACGCGTTTCTAGCCGGTCCGCCGTGCCCTGGAAGTTTTGCACATGGACCTTCTCTCAGCTGCCCTGAGGAAATAGTCTGCTTAGAACGCCTTCTGGCACCTCCGTTGGAAAGCCGCTCTACTCACGGAGAAAGTCCGCTTGCATTGCAGCGGCAGCTAAAGCAGAGTTCTTCAGGCAACACATCGGTCGTTTGGAAGAGGCAGACGCTTACATGCGTAAAGGGCGCCTGCCTTGGTTGAGGCCGTTTGCTCCACTCAGAACACCCTGCGTAAACACGCTGATCCAGGGAAGGGCCCGTTGTGTACCTTGTGTGGTTTGAGCCTTGTTGAAGCCCCAGGTGACGTTTACCGCCTGTCGGGCTTCAGGTGCGGGCCTGAAGGCACAGGTGGAAAGTTCCCCCCGTAGGGCCTTGAATTACACGGAGAGGCACCCTCTCTGACGGGCCTCTCGTACACGGGAGGCATGGCTCTGGGAAGAAAATGAGTGCTCTCTCGTAAAACACGGTGCGTCCAGGGCCTGGTTGGGAGCTCATGCCGCTCTGCTCTACACCTACCTGGAGACCGAACGTCAGCCCCTGCCTCGAGCAAAGTCGCCCTATTTGCCCTGCTGAAGCGGAGGCATGCAGCACTTTCCAAGGGGCCTTCGTCGCGGCTCTGCTTTCTCTTCTTGCTAGTGCGCCGTTCAAGACACCCAGGGCCCTCCTGTTTGCACCCGATTCCGTGCAAGACCACTGAATACCGGGAGGCTCCCCTGGCCTGCTCAGCGGCATCCAGGCCGGCAGCCCTTCCCAGTCACTCTGTGTATGCCGAGTGTAGGGCAACGCCCTGCACACCACCCTGGGGAGAGGTAGATTTCCTCGGCACGGCAGCAGCTCCAGGGAAACTGTTCTCTCACGGGCCACTTGTCAAGGAACTCTGCCTCATTGCCCTCGTCTGAGCTGCACCTAGGGAAACCATCTGCTTCGCAGCCCTTCCAGGAACCCTTCGCCGAGGACACCATACCTGCAGGAGACAGTCGGCTTGCGTTCCCGCTGCCACTGAAGTACAGTGCTTCCTCTTACACTGCAAGCCTTTGGTTGAGGCTATGGCCCGATAGAGGCTACCTAGAGGGTTCCTTGGATGAGGGAGTTGGCTACATACAGAACACCCTGGGAAGAAAAGTGGATTCAGGGCAGGAGCGAGTGCGTAGCTAGTGTCCCTGGGCACTTACTAGAAATGCCAAGGGAGTGGACTACGTGTTCACTGGAAGTGGGGGCCGGAGGGCAGAAGCCTTGACTTCCCATTTTGAAAGCTCCATTCGTGCTGCCTTGGAGCTACCTGAACAACACCGTTTCTGACGGGCCTCTAGGCGCGGGAGGCAGGGCTCGGGGAAGAGAGGGAATTTTTCTCTCAGTTCTCAGGGGGCTTCCGGAGCCGTGCTGGGAGCTCCTCCTGTCGGGCTGTAGGACTACAGGGAACGCCCACGAGAGGGCATGCCTCGAGAAAGCCTTTGAGTCGCCCTAATGGATCGGAGCATACAGCAAGCTCTTGGAGGTCTTAGTCACTGTAGTGCTTTATTTGAGCGGTGCTGCCCTTCTCAGGACCCCTAGGCGCTTTGGGCGTGCACCCTTTTCCCTGCGAAAAGCCCCTGCCCCTGTGAGCATGCTGTGCCACACCCAGGCCCCCAGGCCCTTCAGAGAGGGGACTA
This sequence comes from Mesoplodon mirus, assembly GCF_964341445.2. NCBI lineage: Eukaryota > Metazoa > Chordata > Mammalia > Artiodactyla > Ziphiidae > Mesoplodon > Mesoplodon mirus. The sequence continues at coordinate 37,450 of NW_028294489.1, read as the reverse complement.
CTGTGTTTGCCGAGGGAAGGACTACAACCAGCGTTTTTAAAGGGGACGGCTACGATTCCTCGGCACTCCAACAGCATCAGGAACGCGTTTCTAGCCGGTCCGCCGTGCCCTGGAAGTTTTGCACATGGACCTTCTCTCAGCTGCCCTGAGGAAATAGTCTGCTTAGAACGCCTTCTGGCACCTCCGTTGGAAAGCCGCTCTACTCACGGAGAAAGTCCGCTTGCATTGCAGCGGCAGCTAAAGCAGAGTTCTTCAGGCAACACATCGGTCGTTTGGAAGAGGCAGACGCTTACATGCGTAAAGGGCGCCTGCCTTGGTTGAGGCCGTTTGCTCCACTCAGAACACCCTGCGTAAACACGCTGATCCAGGGAAGGGCCCGTTGTGTACCTTGTGTGGTTTGAGCCTTGTTGAAGCCCCAGGTGACGTTTACCGCCTGTCGGGCTTCAGGTGCGGGCCTGAAGGCACAGGTGGAAAGTTCCCCCCGTAGGGCCTTGAATTACACGGAGAGGCACCCTCTCTGACGGGCCTCTCGTACACGGGAGGCATGGCTCTGGGAAGAAAATGAGTGCTCTCTCGTAAAACACGGTGCGTCCAGGGCCTGGTTGGGAGCTCATGCCGCTCTGCTCTACACCTACCTGGAGACCGAACGTCAGCCCCTGCCTCGAGCAAAGTCGCCCTATTTGCCCTGCTGAAGCGGAGGCATGCAGCACTTTCCAAGGGGCCTTCGTCGCGGCTCTGCTTTCTCTTCTTGCTAGTGCGCCGTTCAAGACACCCAGGGCCCTCCTGTTTGCACCCGATTCCGTGCAAGACCACTGAATACCGGGAGGCTCCCCTGGCCTGCTCAGCGGCATCCAGGCCGGCAGCCCTTCCCAGTCACTCTGTGTATGCCGAGTGTAGGGCAACGCCCTGCACACCACCCTGGGGAGAGGTAGATTTCCTCGGCACGGCAGCAGCTCCAGGGAAACTGTTCTCTCACGGGCCACTTGTCAAGGAACTCTGCCTCATTGCCCTCGTCTGAGCTGCACCTAGGGAAACCATCTGCTTCGCAGCCCTTCCAGGAACCCTTCGCCGAGGACACCATACCTGCAGGAGACAGTCGGCTTGCGTTCCCGCTGCCACTGAAGTACAGTGCTTCCTCTTACACTGCAAGCCTTTGGTTGAGGCTATGGCCCGATAGAGGCTACCTAGAGGGTTCCTTGGATGAGGGAGTTGGCTACATACAGAACACCCTGGGAAGAAAAGTGGATTCAGGGCAGGAGCGAGTGCGTAGCTAGTGTCCCTGGGCACTTACTAGAAATGCCAAGGGAGTGGACTACGTGTTCACTGGAAGTGGGGGCCGGAGGGCAGAAGCCTTGACTTCCCATTTTGAAAGCTCCATTCGTGCTGCCTTGGAGCTACCTGAACAACACCGTTTCTGACGGGCCTCTAGGCGCGGGAGGCAGGGCTCGGGGAAGAGAGGGAATTTTTCTCTCAGTTCTCAGGGGGCTTCCGGAGCCGTGCTGGGAGCTCCTCCTGTCGGGCTGTAGGACTACAGGGAACGCCCACGAGAGGGCATGCCTCGAGAAAGCCTTTGAGTCGCCCTAATGGATCGGAGCATACAGCAAGCTCTTGGAGGTCTTAGTCACTGTAGTGCTTTATTTGAGCGGTGCTGCCCTTCTCAGGACCCCTAGGCGCTTTGGGCGTGCACCCTTTTCCCTGCGAAAAGCCCCTGCCCCTGTGAGCATGCTGTGCCACACCCAGGCCCCCAGGCCCTTCAGAGAGGGGACTACTGTGTTTGCCGAGGGAAGGACTACAACCAGCGTTTTTAAAGGGGACGGCTACGATTCCTCGGCACTCCAACAGCATCAGGAACGCGTTTCTAGCCGGTCCGCCGTGCCCTGGAAGTTTTGCACATGGACCTTCTCTCAGCTGCCCTGAGGAAATAGTCTGCTTAGAACGCCTTCTGGCACCTCCGTTGGAAAGCCGCTCTACTCACGGAGAAAGTCCGCTTGCATTGCAGCGGCAGCTAAAGCAGAGTTCTTCAGGCAACACATCGGTCGTTTGGAAGAGGCAGACGCTTACATGCGTAAAGGGCGCCTGCCTTGGTTGAGGCCGTTTGCTCCACTCAGAACACCCTGCGTAAACACGCTGATCCAGGGAAGGGCCCGTTGTGTACCTTGTGTGGTTTGAGCCTTGTTGAAGCCCCAGGTGACGTTTACCGCCTGTCGGGCTTCAGGTGCGGGCCTGAAGGCACAGGTGGAAAGTTCCCCCCGTAGGGCCTTGAATTACACGGAGAGGCACCCTCTCTGACGGGCCTCTCGTACACGGGAGGCATGGCTCTGGGAAGAAAATGAGTGCTCTCTCGTAAAACACGGTGCGTCCAGGGCCTGGTTGGGAGCTCATGCCGCTCTGCTCTACACCTACCTGGAGACCGAACGTCAGCCCCTGCCTCGAGCAAAGTCGCCCTATTTGCCCTGCTGAAGCGGAGGCATGCAGCACTTTCCAAGGGGCCTTCGTCGCGGCTCTGCTTTCTCTTCTTGCTAGTGCGCCGTTCAAGACACCCAGGGCCCTCCTGTTTGCACCCGATTCCGTGCAAGACCACTGAATACCGGGAGGCTCCCCTGGCCTGCTCAGCGGCATCCAGGCCGGCAGCCCTTCCCAGTCACTCTGTGTATGCCGAGTGTAGGGCAACGCCCTGCACACCACCCTGGGGAGAGGTAGATTTCCTCGGCACGGCAGCAGCTCCAGGGAAACTGTTCTCTCACGGGCCACTTGTCAAGGAACTCTGCCTCATTGCCCTCGTCTGAGCTGCACCTAGGGAAACCATCTGCTTCGCAGCCCTTCCAGGAACCCTTCGCCGAGGGCACCATACCTGCAGGAGACAGTCGGCTTGCGTTCCCGCTGCCACTGAAGTACAGTGCTTCCTCTTACACTGCAAGCCTTTGGTTGAGGCTATGGCCCGATAGAGGCTACCTAGAGGGTTCCTTGGATGAGGGAGTTGGCTACATACAGAACACCCTGGGAAGAAAAGTGGATTCAGGGCAGGAGCGAGTGCGTAGCTAGTGTCCCTGGGCACTTACTAGAAATGCCAAGGGAGTGGACTACGTGTTCACTGGAAGTGGGGGCCGGAGGGCAGAAGCCTTGACTTCCCATTTTGAAAGCTCCATTCGTGCTGCCTTGGAGCTACCTGAACAACACCGTTTCTGACGGGCCTCTAGGCGCGGGAGGCAGGGCTCGGGGAAGAGAGGGAATTTTTCTCTCAGTTCTCAGGGGGCTTCCGGAGCCGTGCTGGGAGCTCCTCCTGTCGGGCTGTAGGACTACAGGGAACGCCCACGAGAGGGCATGCCTCGAGAAAGCCTTTGAGTCGCCCTAATGGATCGGAGCATACAGCAAGCTCTTGGAGGTCTTAGTCACTGTAGTGCTTTATTTGAGCGGTGCTGCCCTTCTCAGGACCCCTAGGCGCTTTGGGCGTGCACCCTTTTCCCTGCGAAAAGCCCCTGCCCCTGTGAGCATGCTGTGCCACACCCAGGCCCCCAGGCCCTTCAGAGAGGGGACTACTGTGTTTGCCGAGGGAAGGACTACAACCAGCGCTTTTAAAGGGGACGGCTACGATTCCTCGGCACTCCAACAGCATCAGGAACGCGTTTCTAGCCGGTCCGCCGTGCCCTGGAAGTTTTGCACATGGACCTTCTCTCAGCTGCCCTGAGGAAATAGTCTGCTTAGAACGCCTTCTGGCACCTCCGTTGGAAAGCCGCTCTACTCACGGAGAAAGTCCGCTTGCATTGCAGCGGCAGCTAAAGCAGAGTTCTTCAGGCAACACATCGGTCGTTTGGAAGAGGCAGACGCTTACATGCGTAAAGGGCGCCTGCCTTGGTTGAGGCCGTTTGCTCCACTCAGAACACCCTGCGTAAACACGCTGATCCAGGGAAGGGCCCGTTGTGTACCTTGTGTGGTTTGAGCCTTGTTGAAGCCCCAGGTGACGTTTACCGCCTGTCGGGCTTCAGGTGCGGGCCTGAAGGCACAGGTGGAAAGTTCCCCCCGTAGGGCCTTGAATTACACGGAGAGGCACCCTCTCTGACGGGCCTCTCGTACACGGGAGGCATGGCTCTGGGAAGAAAATGAGTGCTCTCTCGTAAAACACGGTGCGTCCAGGGCCTGGTTGGGAGCTCATGCCGCTCTGCTCTACACCTACCTGGAGACCGAACGTCAGCCCCTGCCTCGAGCAAAGTCGCCCTATTTGCCCTGCTGAAGCGGAGGCATGCAGCACTTTCCAAGGGGCCTTCGTCGCGGCTCTGCTTTCTCTTCTTGCTAGTGCGCCGTTCAAGACACCCAGGGCCCTCCTGTTTGCACCCGATTCCGTGCAAGACCACTGAATACCGGGAGGCTCCCCTGGCCTGCTCAGCGGCATCCAGGCCGGCAGCCCTTCCCAGTCACTCTGTGTATGCCGAGTGTAGGGCAACGCCCTGCACACCACCCTGGGGAGAGGTAGATTTCCTCGGCACGGCAGCAGCTCCAGGGAAACTGTTCTCTCACGGGCCACTTGTCAAGGAACTCTGCCTCATTGCCCTCGTCTGAGCTGCACCTAGGGAAACCATCTGCTTCGCAGCCCTTCCAGGAACCCTTCGCCGAGGGCACCATACCTGCAGGAGACAGTCGGCTTGCGTTCCCGCTGCCACTGAAGTACAGTGCTTCCTCTTACACTGCAAGCCTTTGGTTGAGGCTATGGCCCGATAGAGGCTACCTAGAGGGTTCCTTGGATGAGGGAGTTGGCTACATACAGAACACCCTGGGAAGAAAAGTGGATTCAGGGCAGGAGCGAGTGCGTAGCTAGTGTCCCTGGGCACTTACTAGAAATGCCAAGGGAGTGGACTACGTGTTCACTGGAAGTGGGGGCCGGAGGGCAGAAGCCTTGACTTCCCATTTTGAAAGCTCCATTCGTGCTGCCTTGGAGCTACCTGAACAACACCGTTTCTGACGGGCCTCTAGGCGCGGGAGGCAGGGCTCGGGGAAGAGAGGGAATTTTTCTCTCAGTTCTCAGGGGGCTTCCGGAGCCGTGCTGGGAGCTCCTCCTGTCGGGCTGTAGGACTACAGGGAACGCCCACGAGAGGGCATGCCTCGAGAAAGCCTTTGAGTCGCCCTAATGGATCGGAGCATACAGCAAGCTCTTGGAGGTCTTAGTCACTGTAGTGCTTTATTTGAGCGGTGCTGCCCTTCTCAGGACCCCTAGGCGCTTTGGGCGTGCACCCTTTTCCCTGCGAAAAGCCCCTGCCCCTGTGAGCATGCTGTGCCACACCCAGGCCCCCAGGCCCTTCAGAGAGGGGACTACTGTGTTTGCCGAGGGAAGGACTACAACCAGCGCTTTTAAAGGGGACGGCTACGATTCCTCGGCACTCCAACAGCATCAGGAACGCGTTTCTAGCCGGTCCGCCGTGCCCTGGAAGTTTTGCACATGGACCTTCTCTCAGCTGCCCTGAGGAAATAGTCTGCTTAGAACGCCTTCTGGCACCTCCGTTGGAAAGCCGCTCTACTCACGGAGAAAGTCCGCTTGCATTGCAGCGGCAGCTAAAGCAGAGTTCTTCAGGCAACACATCGGTCGTTTGGAAGAGGCAGACGCTTACATGCGTAAAGGGCGCCTGCCTTGGTTGAGGCCGTTTGCTCCACTCAGAACACCCTGCGTAAACACGCTGATCCAGGGAAGGGCCCGTTGTGTACCTTGTGTGGTTTGAGCCTTGTTGAAGCCCCAGGTGACGTTTACCGCCTGTCGGGCTTCAGGTGCGGGCCTGAAGGCACAGGTGGAAAGTTCCCCCCGTAGGGCCTTGAATTACACGGAGAGGCACCCTCTCTGACGGGCCTCTCGTACACGGGAGGCATGGCTCTGGGAAGAAAATGAGTGCTCTCTCGTAAAACACGGTGCGTCCAGGGCCTGGTTGGGAGCTCATGCCGCTCTGCTCTACACCTACCTGGAGACCGAACGTCAGCCCCTGCCTCGAGCAAAGTCGCCCTATTTGCCCTGCTGAAGCGGAGGCATGCAGCACTTTCCAAGGGGCCTTCGTCGCGGCTCTGCTTTCTCTTCTTGCTAGTGCGCCGTTCAAGACACCCAGGGCCCTCCTGTTTGCACCCGATTCCGTGCAAGACCACTGAATACCGGGAGGCTCCCCTGGCCTGCTCAGCGGCATCCAGGCCGGCAGCCCTTCCCAGTCACTCTGTGTATGCCGAGTGTAGGGCAACGCCCTGCACACCACCCTGGGGAGAGGTAGATTTCCTCGGCACGGCAGCAGCTCCAGGGAAACTGTTCTCTCACGGGCCACTTGTCAAGGAACTCTGCCTCATTGCCCTCGTCTGAGCTGCACCTAGGGAAACCATCTGCTTCGCAGCCCTTCCAGGAACCCTTCGCCGAGGGCACCATACCTGCAGGAGACAGTCGGCTTGCGTTCCCGCTGCCACTGAAGTACAGTGCTTCCTCTTACACTGCAAGCCTTTGGTTGAGGCTATGGCCCGATAGAGGCTACCTAGAGGGTTCCTTGGATGAGGGAGTTGGCTACATACAGAACACCCTGGGAAGAAAAGTGGATTCAGGGCAGGAGCGAGTGCGTAGCTAGTGTCCCTGGGCACTTACTAGAAATGCCAAGGGAGTGGACTACGTGTTCACTGGAAGTGGGGGCCGGAGGGCAGAAGCCTTGACTTCCCATTTTGAAAGCTCCATTCGTGCTGCCTTGGAGCTACCTGAACAACACCGTTTCTGACGGGCCTCTAGGCGCGGGAGGCAGGGCTCGGGGAAGAGAGGGAATTTTTCTCTCAGTTCTCAGGGGGCTTCCGGAGCCGTGCTGGGAGCTCCTCCTGTCGGGCTGTAGGACTACAGGGAACGCCCACGAGAGGGCATGCCTCGAGAAAGCCTTTGAGTCGCCCTAATGGATCGGAGCATACAGCAAGCTCTTGGAGGTCTTAGTCACTGTAGTGCTTTATTTGAGCGGTGCTGCCCTTCTCAGGACCCCTAGGCGCTTTGGGCGTGCACCCTTTTCCCTGCGAAAAGCCCCTGCCCCTGTGAGCATGCTGTGCCACACCCAGGCCCCCAGGCCCTTCAGAGAGGGGACTACTGTGTTTGCCGAGGGAAGGACTACAACCAGCGCTTTTAAAGGGGACGGCTACGATTCCTCGGCACTCCAACAGCATCAGGAACGCGTTTCTAGCCGGTCCGCCGTGCCCTGGAAGTTTTGCACATGGACCTTCTCTCAGCTGCCCTGAGGAAATAGTCTGCTTAGAACGCCTTCTGGCACCTCCGTTGGAAAGCCGCTCTACTCACGGAGAAAGTCCGCTTGCATTGCAGCGGCAGCTAAAGCAGAGTTCTTCAGGCAACACATCGGTCGTTTGGAAGAGGCAGACGCTTACATGCGTAAAGGGCGCCTGCCTTGGTTGAGGCCGTTTGCTCCACTCAGAACACCCTGCGTAAACACGCTGATCCAGGGAAGGGCCCGTTGTGTACCTTGTGTGGTTTGAGCCTTGTTGAAGCCCCAGGTGACGTTTACCGCCTGTCGGGCTTCAGGTGCGGGCCTGAAGGCACAGGTGGAAAGTTCCCCCCGTAGGGCCTTGAATTACACGGAGAGGCACCCTCTCTGACGGGCCTCTCGTACACGGGAGGCATGGCTCTGGGAAGAAAATGAGTGCTCTCTCGTAAAACACGGTGCGTCCAGGGCCTGGTTGGGAGCTCATGCCGCTCTGCTCTACACCTACCTGGAGACCGAACGTCAGCCCCTGCCTCGAGCAAAGTCGCCCTATTTGCCCTGCTGAAGCGGAGGCATGCAGCACTTTCCAAGGGGCCTTCGTCGCGGCTCTGCTTTCTCTTCTTGCTAGTGCGCCGTTCAAGACACCCAGGGCCCTCCTGTTTGCACCCGATTCCGTGCAAGACCACTGAATACCGGGAGGCTCCCCTGGCCTGCTCAGCGGCATCCAGGCCGGCAGCCCTTCCCAGTCACTCTGTGTATGCCGAGTGTAGGGCAACGCCCTGCACACCACCCTGGGGAGAGGTAGATTTCCTCGGCACGGCAGCAGCTCCAGGGAAACTGTTCTCTCACGGGCCACTTGTCAAGGAACTCTGCCTCATTGCCCTCGTCTGAGCTGCACCTAGGGAAACCATCTGCTTCGCAGCCCTTCCAGGAACCCTTCGCCGAGGGCACCATACCTGCAGGAGACAGTCGGCTTGCGTTCCCGCTGCCACTGAAGTACAGTGCTTCCTCTTACACTGCAAGCCTTTGGTTGAGGCTATGGCCCGATAGAGGCTACCTAGAGGGTTCCTTGGATGAGGGAGTTGGCTACATACAGAACACCCTGGGAAGAAAAGTGGATTCAGGGCAGGAGCGAGTGCGTAGCTAGTGTCCCTGGGCACTTACTAGAAATGCCAAGGGAGTGGACTACGTGTTCACTGGAAGTGGGGGCCGGAGGGCAGAAGCCTTGACTTCCCATTTTGAAAGCTCCATTCGTGCTGCCTTGGAGCTACCTGAACAACACCGTTTCTGACGGGCCTCTAGGCGCGGGAGGCAGGGCTCGGGGAAGAGAGGGAATTTTTCTCTCAGTTCTCAGGGGGCTTCCGGAGCCGTGCTGGGAGCTCCTCCTGTCGGGCTGTAGGACTACAGGGAACGCCCACGAGAGGGCATGCCTCGAGAAAGCCTTTGAGTCGCCCTAATGGATCGGAGCATACAGCAAGCTCTTGGAGGTCTTAGTCACTGTAGTGCTTTATTTGAGCGGTGCTGCCCTTCTCAGGACCCCTAGGCGCTTTGGGCGTGCACCCTTTTCCCTGCGAAAAGCCCCTGCCCCTGTGAGCATGCTGTGCCACACCCAGGCCCCCAGGCCCTTCAGAGAGGGGACTGCTGTGTTTGCCGAGGGAAGGACTACAACCAGCGCTTTTAAAGGGGACGGCTACGATTCCTCGGCACTCCAACAGCATCAGGAACGCGTTTCTAGCCGGTCCGCCGTGCCCTGGAAGTTTTCCACATGGACCTTCTCTCAGCTGCCCTGAGGAAATAGTCTGCTTAGAACGCCTTCTGGCACCTCCGTTGGAAAGCCGCTCTACTCACGGAGAAAGTCCGCTTGCATTGCAGCGGCAGCTAAAGCAGAGTTCTTCAGGCAACACATCGGTCGTTTGGAAGAGGCAGACGCTTACATGCGTAAAGGGCGCCTGCCTTGGTTGAGGCCGTTTGCTCCACTCAGAACACCCTGCGTAAACACGCTGATCCAGGGAAGGGCCCGTTGTGTACCTTGTGTGGTTTGAGCCTTGTTGAAGCCCCAGGTGACGTTTACCGCCTGTCGGGCTTCAGGTGCGGGCCTGAAGGCACAGGTGGAAAGTTCCCCCCGTAGGGCCTTGAATTACACGGAGAGGCACCCTCTCTGACGGGCCTCTCGTACACGGGAGGCATGGCTCTGGGAAGAAAATGAGTGCTCTCTCGTAAAACACGGTGCGTCCAGGGCCTGGTTGGGAGCTCATGCCGCTCTGCTCTACACCTACCTGGAGACCGAACGTCAGCCCCTGCCTCGAGCAAAGTCGCCCTATTTGCCCTGCTGAAGCGGAGGCATGCAGCACTTTCCAAGGGGCCTTCGTCGCGGCTCTGCTTTCTCTTCTTGCTAGTGCGCCGTTCAAGACACCCAGGGCCCTCCTGTTTGCACCCGATTCCGTGCAAGACCACTGAATACCGGGAGGCTCCCCTGGCCTGCTCAGCGGCATCCAGGCCGGCAGCCCTTCCCAGTCACTCTGTGTATGCCGAGTGTAGGGCAACGCCCTGCACACCACCCTGGGGAGAGGTAGATTTCCTCGGCACGGCAGCAGCTCCAGGGAAACTGTTCTCTCACGGGCCACTTGTCAAGGAACTCTGCCTCATTGCCCTCGTCTGAGCTGCACCTAGGGAAACCATCTGCTTCGCAGCCCTTCCAGGAACCCTTCGCCGAGGGCACCATACCTGCAGGAGACAGTCGGCTTGCGTTCCCGCTGCCACTGAAGTACAGTGCTTCCTCTTACACTGCAAGCCTTTGGTTGAGGCTATGGCCCGATAGAGGCTACCTAGAGGGTTCCTTGGATGAGGGAGTTGGCTACATACAGAACACCCTGGGAAGAAAAGTGGATTCAGGGCAGGAGCGAGTGCGTAGCTAGTGTCCCTGGGCACTTACTAGAAATGCCAAGGGAGTGGACTACGTGTTCACTGGAAGTGGGGGCCGGAGGGCAGAAGCCTTGACTTCCCATTTTGAAAGCTCCATTCGTGCTGCCTTGGAGCTACCTGAACAACACCGTTTCTGACGGGCCTCTAGGCGCGGGAGGCAGGGCTCGGGGAAGAGAGGGAATTTTTCTCTCAGTTCTCAGGGGGCTTCCGGAGCCGTGCTGGGAGCTCCTCCTGTCGGGCTGTAGGACTACAGGGAACGCCCACGAGAGGGCATGCCTCGAGAAAGCCTTTGAGTCGCCCTAATGGATCGGAGCATACAGCAAGCTCTTGGAGGTCTTAGTCACTGTAGTGCTTTATTTGAGCGGTGCTGCCCTTCTCAGGACCCCTAGGCGCTTTGGGCGTGCACCCTTTTCCCTGCGAAAAGCCCCTGCCCCTGTGAGCATGCTGTGCCACACCCAGGCCCCCAGGCCCTTCAGAGAGGGGACTGCTGTGTTTGCCGAGGGAAGGACTACAACCAGCGCTTTTAAAGGGGACGGCTACGATTCCTCGGCACTCCAACAGCATCAGGAACGCGTTTCTAGCCGGTCCGCCGTGCCCTGGAAGTTTTCCACATGGACCTTCTCTCAGCTGCCCTGAGGAAATAGTCTGCTTAGAACGCCTTCTGGCACCTCCGTTGGAAAGCCGCTCTACTCACGGAGAAAGTCCGCTTGCATTGCAGCGGCAGCTAAAGCAGAGTTCTTCAGGCAACACATCGGTCGTTTGGAAGAGGCAGACGCTTACATGCGTAAAGGGCGCCTGCCTTGGTTGAGGCCGTTTGCTCCACTCAGAACACCCTGCGTAAACACGCTGATCCAGGGAAGGGCCCGTTGTGTACCTTGTGTGGTTTGAGCCTTGTTGAAGCCCCAGGTGACGTTTACCGCCTGTCGGGCTTCAGGTGCGGGCCTGAAGGCACAGGTGGAAAGTTCCCCCCGTAGGGCCTTGAATTACACGGAGAGGCACCCTCTCTGACGGGCCTCTCGTACACGGGAGGCATGGCTCTGGGAAGAAAATGAGTGCTCTCTCGTAAAACACGGTGCGTCCAGGGCCTGGTTGGGAGCTCATGCCGCTCTGCTCTACACCTACCTGGAGACCGAACGTCAGCCCCTGCCTCGAGCAAAGTCGCCCTATTTGCCCTGCTGAAGCGGAGGCATGCAGCACTTTCCAAGGGGCCTTCGTCGCGGCTCTGCTTTCTCTTCTTGCTAGTGCGCCGTTCAAGACACCCAGGGCCCTCCTGTTTGCACCCGATTCCGTGCAAGACCACTGAATACCGGGAGGCTCCCCTGGCCTGCTCAGCGGCATCCAGGCCGGCAGCCCTTCCCAGTCACTCTGTGTATGCCGAGTGTAGGGCAACGCCCTGCACACCACCCTGGGGAGAGGTAGATTTCCTCGGCACGGCAGCAGCTCCAGGGAAACTGTTCTCTCACGGGCCACTTGTCAAGGAACTCTGCCTCATTGCCCTCGTCTGAGCTGCACCTAGGGAAACCATCTGCTTCGCAGCCCTTCCAGGAACCCTTCGCCGAGGGCACCATACCTGCAGGAGACAGTCGGCTTGCGTTCCCGCTGCCACTGAAGTACAGTGCTTCCTCTTACACTGCAAGCCTTTGGTTGAGGCTATGGCCCGATAGAGGCTACCTAGAGGGTTCCTTGGATGAGGGAGTTGGCTACATACAGAACACCCTGGGAAGAAAAGTGGATTCAGGGCAGGAGCGAGTGCGTAGCTAGTGTCCCTGGGCACTTACTAGAAATGCCAAGGGAGTGGACTACGTGTTCACTGGAAGTGGGGGCCGGAGGGCAGAAGCCTTGACTTCCCATTTTGAAAGCTCCATTCGTGCTGCCTTGGAGCTACCTGAACAACACCGTTTCTGACGGGCCTCTAGGCGCGGGAGGCAGGGCTCGGGGAAGAGAGGGAATTTTTCTCTCAGTTCTCAGGGGGCTTCCGGAGCCGTGCTGGGAGCTCCTCCTGTCGGGCTGTAGGACTACAGGGAACGCCCACGAGAGGGCATGCCTCGAGAAAGCCTTTGAGTCGCCCTAATGGATCGGAGCATACAGCAAGCTCTTGGAGGTCTTAGTCACTGTAGTGCTTTATTTGAGCGGTGCTGCCCTTCTCAGGACCCCTAGGCGCTTTGGGCGTGCACCCTTTTCCCTGCGAAAAGCCCCTGCCCCTGTGAGCATGCTGTGCCACACCCAGGCCCCCAGGCCCTTCAGAGAGGGGACTGCTGTGTTTGCCGAGGGAAGGACTACAACCAGCGCTTTTAAAGGGGACGGCTACGATTCCTCGGCACTCCAACAGCATCAGGAACGCGTTTCTAGCCGGTCCGCCGTGCCCTGGAAGTTTTGCACATGGACCTTCTCTCAGCTGCCCTGAGGAAATAGTCTGCTTAGAACGCCTTCTGGCACCTCCGTTGGAAAGCCGCTCTACTCACGGAGAAAGTCCGCTTGCATTGCAGCGGCAGCTAAAGCAGAGTTCTTCAGGCAACACATCGGTCGTTTGGAAGAGGCAGACGCTTACATGCGTAAAGGGCGCCTGCCTTGGTTGAGGCCGTTTGCTCCACTCAGAACACCCTGCGTAAACACGCTGATCCAGGGAAGGGCCCGTTGTGTACCTTGTGTGGTTTGAGCCTTGTTGAAGCCCCAGGTGACGTTTACCGCCTGTCGGGCTTCAGGTGCGGGCCTGAAGGCACAGGTGGAAAGTTCCCCCCGTAGGGCCTTGAATTACACGGAGAGGCACCCTCTCTGACGGGCCTCTCGTACACGGGAGGCATGGCTCTGGGAAGAAAATGAGTGCTCTCTCGTAAAACACGGTGCGTCCAGGGCCTGGTTGGGAGCTCATGCCGCTCTGCTCTACACCTACCTGGAGACCGAACGTCAGCCCCTGCCTCGAGCAAAGTCGCCCTATTTGCCCTGCTGAAGCGGAGGCATGCAGCACTTTCCAAGGGGCCTTCGTCGCGGCTCTGCTTTCTCTTCTTGCTAGTGCGCCGTTCAAGACACCCAGGGCCCTCCTGTTTGCACCCGATTCCGTGCAAGACCACTGAATACCGGGAGGCTCCCCTGGCCTGCTCAGCGGCATCCAGGCCGGCAGCCCTTCCCAGTCACTCTGTGTATGCCGAGTGTAGGGCAACGCCCTGCACACCACCCTGGGGAGAGGTAGATTTCCTCGGCACGGCAGCAGCTCCAGGGAAACTGTTCTCTCACGGGCCACTTGTCAAGGAACTCTGCCTCATTGCCCTCGTCTGAGCTGCACCTAGGGAAACCATCTGCTTCGCAGCCCTTCCAGGAACCCTTCGCCGAGGGCACCATACCTGCAGGAGACAGTCGGCTTGCGTTCCCGCTGCCACTGAAGTACAGTGCTTCCTCTTACACTGCAAGCCTTTGGTTGAGGCTATGGCCCGATAGAGGCTACCTAGAGGGTTCCTTGGATGAGGGAGTTGGCTACATACAGAACACCCTGGGAAGAAAAGTGGATTCAGGGCAGGAGCGAGTGCGTAGCTAGTGTCCCTGGGCACTTACTAGAAATGCCAAGGGAGTGGACTACGTGTTCACTGGAAGTGGGGGCCGGAGGGCAGAAGCCTTGACTTCCCATTTTGAAAGCTCCATTCGTGCTGCCTTGGAGCTACCTGAACAACACCGTTTCTGACGGGCCTCTAGGCGCGGGAGGCAGGGCTCGGGGAAGAGAGGGAATTTTTCTCTCAGTTCTCAGGGGGCTTCCGGAGCCGTGCTGGGAGCTCCTCCTGTCGGGCTGTAGGACTACAGGGAACGCCCACGAGAGGGCATGCCTCGAGAAAGCCTTTGAGTCGCCCTAATGGATCGGAGCATACAGCAAGCTCTTGGAGGTCTTAGTCACTGTAGTGCTTTATTTGAGCGGTGCTGCCCTTCTCAGGACCCCTAGGCGCTTTGGGCGTGCACCCTTTTCCCTGCGAAAAGCCCCTGCCCCTGTGAGCATGCTGTGCCACACCCAGGCCCCCAGGCCCTTCAGAGAGGGGACTGCTGTGTTTGCCGAGGGAAGGACTACAACCAGCGCTTTTAAAGGGGACGGCTACGATTCCTCGGCACTCCAACAGCATCAGGAACGCGTTTCTAGCCGGTCCGCCGTGCCCTGGAAGTTTTGCACATGGACCTTCTCTCAGCTGCCCTGAGGAAATAGTCTGCTTAGAACGCCTTCTGGCACCTCCGTTGGAAAGCCGCTCTACTCACGGAGAAAGTCCGCTTGCATTGCAGCGGCAGCTAAAGCAGAGTTCTTCAGGCAACACATCGGTCGTTTGGAAGAGGCAGACGCTTACATGCGTAAAGGGCGCCTGCCTTGGTTGAGGCCGTTTGCTCCACTCAGAACACCCTGCGTAAACACGCTGATCCAGGGAAGGGCCCGTTGTGTACCTTGTGTGGTTTGAGCCTTGTTGAAGCCCCAGGTGACGTTTACCGCCTGTCGGGCTTCAGGTGCGGGCCTGAAGGCACAGGTGGAAAGTTCCCCCCGTAGGGCCTTGAATTACACGGAGAGGCACCCTCTCTGACGGGCCTCTCGTACACGGGAGGCATGGCTCTGGGAAGAAAATGAGTGCTCTCTCGTAAAACACGGTGCGTCCAGGGCCTGGTTGGGAGCTCATGCCGCTCTGCTCTACACCTACCTGGAGACCGAACGTCAGCCCCTGCCTCGAGCAAAGTCGCCCTATTTGCCCTGCTGAAGCGGAGGCATGTAGCACTTTCCAAGGGGCCTTCGTCGCGGCTCTGCTTTCTCTTCTTGCTAGTGCGCCGTTCAAGACACCCAGGGCCCTCCTGTTTGCACCCGATTCCGTGCAAGACCACTGAATACCGGGAGGCTCCCCTGGCCTGCTCAGCGGCATCCAGGCCGGCAGCCCTTCCCAGTCACTCTGTGTATGCCGAGTGTAGGGCAACGCCCTGCACACCACCCTGGGGAGAGGTAGATTTCCTCGGCACGGCAGCAGCTCCAGGGAAACTGTTCTCTCACGGGCCACTTGTCAAGGAACTCTGCCTCATTGCCCTCGTCTGAGCTGCACCTAGGGAAACCATCTGCTTCGCAGCCCTTCCAGGAACCCTTCGCCGAGGGCACCATACCTGCAGGAGACAGTCGGCTTGCGTTCCCGCTGCCACTGAAGTACAGTGCTTCCTCTTACACTGCAAGCCTTTGGTTGAGGCTATGGCCCGATAGAGGCTACCTAGAGGGTTCCTTGGATGAGGGAGTCGGCTACATACAGAACACCCTGGGAAGAAAAGTGGATTCAGGGCAGGAGCGAGTGCGTAGCTAGTGTCCCTGGGCACTTACTAGAAATGCCAAGGGAGTGGACTACGTGTTCACTGGAAGTGGGGGCCGGAGGGCAGAAGCCTTGACTTCCCATTTTGAAAGCTCCATTCGTGCTGCCTTGGAGCTACCTGAACAACACCGTTTCTGACGGGCCTCTAGGCGCGGGAGGCAGGGCTCGGGGAAGAGAGGGAATTTTTCTCTCAGTTCTCAGGGGGCTTCCGGAGCCGTGCTGGGAGCTCCTCCTGTCGGGCTGTAGGACTACAGGGAACGCCCACGAGAGGGCATGCCTCGAGAAAGCCTTTGAGTCGCCCTAATGGATCGGAGCATACAGCAAGCTCTTGGAGGTCTTAGTCACTGTAGTGCTTTATTTGAGCGGTGCTGCCCTTCTCAGGACCCCTAGGCGCTTTGGGCGTGCACCCTTTTCCCTGCGAAAAGCCCCTGCCCCTGTGAGCATGCTGTGCCACACCCAGGCCCCCAGGCCCTTCAGAGAGGGGACTACTGTGTTTGCCGAGGGAAGGACTACAACCAGCGCTTTTAAAGGGGACGGCTACGATTCCTCGGCACTCCAACAGCATCAGGAACGCGTTTCTAGCCGGTCCGCCGTGCCCTGGAAGTTTTGCACATGGACCTTCTCTCAGCTGCCCTGAGGAAATAGTCTGCTTAGAACGCCTTCTGGCACCTCCGTTGGAAAGCCGCTCTACTCACGGAGAAAGTCCGCTTGCATTGCAGCGGCAGCTAAAGCAGAGTTCTTCAGGCAACACATCGGTCGTTTGGAAGAGGCAGACGCTTACATGCGTAAAGGGCGCCTGCCTTGGTTGAGGCCGTTTGCTCCACTCAGAACACCCTGCGTAAACACGCTGATCCAGGGAAGGGCCCGTTGTGTACCTTGTGTGGTTTGAGCCTTGTTGAAGCCCCAGGTGACGTTTACCGCCTGTCGGGCTTCAGGTGCGGGCCTGAAGGCACAGGTGGAAAGTTCCCCCCGTAGGGCCTTGAATTACACGGAGAGGCACCCTCTCTGACGGGCCTCTCGTACACGGGAGGCATGGCTCTGGGAAGAAAATGAGTGCTCTCTCGTAAAACACGGTGCGTCCAGGGCCTGGTTGGGAGCTCATGCCGCTCTGCTCTACACCTACCTGGAGACCGAACGTCAGCCCCTGCCTCGAGCAAAGTCGCCCTATTTGCCCTGCTGAAGCGGAGGCATGCAGCACTTTCCAAGGGGCCTTCGTCGCGGCTCTGCTTTCTCTTCTTGCTAGTGCGCCGTTCAAGACACCCAGGGCCCTCCTGTTTGCACCCGATTCCGTGCAAGACCACTGAATACCGGGAGGCTCCCCTGGCCTGCTCAGCGGCATCCAGGCCGGCAGCCCTTCCCAGTCACTCTGTGTATGCCGAGTGTAGGGCAACGCCCTGCACACCACCCTGGGGAGAGGTAGATTTCCTCGGCACGGCAGCAGCTCCAGGGAAACTGTTCTCTCACGGGCCACTTGTCAAGGAACTCTGCCTCATTGCCCTCGTCTGAGCTGCACCTAGGGAAACCATCTGCTTCGCAGCCCTTCCAGGAACCCTTCGCCGAGGGCACCATACCTGCAGGAGACAGTCGGCTTGCGTTCCCGCTGCCACTGAAGTACAGTGCTTCCTCTTACACTGCAAGCCTTTGGTTGAGGCTATGGCCCGATAGAGGCTACCTAGAGGGTTCCTTGGATGAGGGAGTTGGCTACATACAGAACACCCTGGGAAGAAAAGTGGATTCAGGGCAGGAGCGAGTGCGTAGCTAGTGTCCCTGGGCACTTACTAGAAATGCCAAGGGAGTGGACTACGTGTTCACTGGAAGTGGGGGCCGGAGGGCAGAAGCCTTGACTTCCCATTTTGAAAGCTCCATTCGTGCTGCCTTGGAGCTACCTGAACAACACCGTTTCTGACGGGCCTCTAGGCGCGGGAGGCAGGGCTCGGGGAAGAGAGGGAATTTTTCTCTCAGTTCTCAGGGGGCTTCCGGAGCCGTGCTGGGAGCTCCTCCTGTCGGGCTGTAGGACTACAGGGAACGCCCACGAGAGGGCATGCCTCGAGAAAGCCTTTGAGTCGCCCTAATGGATCGGAGCATACAGCAAGCTCTTGGAGGTCTTAGTCACTGTAGTGCTTTATTTGAGCGGTGCTGCCCTTCTCAGGACCCCTAGGCGCTTTGGGCGTGCACCCTTTTCCCTGCGAAAAGCCCCTGCCCCTGTGAGCATGCTGTGCCACACCCAGGCCCCCAGGCCCTTCAGAGAGGGGACTGCTGTGTTTGCCGAGGGAAGGACTACAACCAGCGCTTTTAAAGGGGACGGCTACGATTCCTCGGCACTCCAACAGCATCAGGAACGCGTTTCTAGCCGGTCCGCCGTGCCCTGGAAGTTTTGCACATGGACCTTCTCTCAGCTGCCCTGAGGAAATAGTCTGCTTAGAACGCCTTCTGGCACCTCCGTTGGAAAGCCGCTCTACTCACGGAGAAAGTCCGCTTGCATTGCAGCGGCAGCTAAAGCAGAGTTCTTCAGGCAACACATCGGTCGTTTGGAAGAGGCAGACGCTTACATGCGTAAAGGGCGCCTGCCTTGGTTGAGGCCGTTTGCTCCACTCAGAACACCCTGCGTAAACACGCTGATCCAGGGAAGGGCCCGTTGTGTACCTTGTGTGGTTTGAGCCTTGTTGAAGCCCCAGGTGACGTTTACCGCCTGTCGGGCTTCAGGTGCGGGCCTGAAGGCACAGGTGGAAAGTTCCCCCCGTAGGGCCTTGAATTACACGGAGAGGCACCCTCTCTGACGGGCCTCTCGTACACGGGAGGCATGGCTCTGGGAAGAAAATGAGTGCTCTCTCGTAAAACACGGTGCGTCCAGGGCCTGGTTGGGAGCTCATGCCGCTCTGCTCTACACCTACCTGGAGACCGAACGTCAGCCCCTGCCTCGAGCAAAGTCGCCCTATTTGCCCTGCTGAAGCGGAGGCATGCAGCACTTTCCAAGGGGCCTTCGTCGCGGCTCTGCTTTCTCTTCTTGCTAGTGCGCCGTTCAAGACACCCAGGGCCCTCCTGTTTGCACCCGATTCCGTGCAAGACCACTGAATACCGGGAGGCTCCCCTGGCCTGCTCAGCGGCATCCAGGCCGGCAGCCCTTCCCAGTCACTCTGTGTATGCCGAGTGTAGGGCAACGCCCTGCACACCACCCTGGGGAGAGGTAGATTTCCTCGGCACGGCAGCAGCTCCAGGGAAACTGTTCTCTCACGGGCCACTTGTCAAGGAACTCTGCCTCATTGCCCTCGTCTGAGCTGCACCTAGGGAAACCATCTGCTTCGCAGCCCTTCCAGGAACCCTTCGCCGAGGGCACCATACCTGCAGGAGACAGTCGGCTTGCGTTCCCGCTGCCACTGAAGTACAGTGCTTCCTCTTACACTGCAAGCCTTTGGTTGAGGCTATGGCCCGATAGAGGCTACCTAGAGGGTTCCTTGGATGAGGGAGTTGGCTACATACAGAACACCCTGGGAAGAAAAGTGGATTCAGGGCAGGAGCGAGTGCGTAGCTAGTGTCCCTGGGCACTTACTAGAAATGCCAAGGGAGTGGACTACGTGTTCACTGGAAGTGGGGGCCGGAGGGCAGAAGCCTTGACTTCCCATTTTGAAAGCTCCATTCGTGCTGCCTTGGAGCTACCTGAACAACACCGTTTCTGACGGGCCTCTAGGCGCGGGAGGCAGGGCTCGGGGAAGAGAGGGAATTTTTCTCTCAGTTCTCAGGGGGCTTCCGGAGCCGTGCTGGGAGCTCCTCCTGTCGGGCTGTAGGACTACAGGGAACGCCCACGAGAGGGCATGCCTCGAGAAAGCCTTTGAGTCGCCCTAATGGATCGGAGCATACAGCAAGCTCTTGGAGGTCTTAGTCACTGTAGTGCTTTATTTGAGCGGTGCTGCCCTTCTCAGGACCCCTAGGCGCTTTGGGCGTGCACCCTTTTCCCTGCGAAAAGCCCCTGCCCCTGTGAGCATGCTGTGCCACACCCAGGCCCCCAGGCCCTTCAGAGAGGGGACTGCTGTGTTTGCCGAGGGAAGGACTACAACCAGCGCTTTTAAAGGGGACGGCTACGATTCCTCGGCACTCCAACAGCATCAGGAACGCGTTTCTAGCCGGTCCGCCGTGCCCTGGAAGTTTTCCACATGGACCTTCTCTCAGCTGCCCTGAGGAAATAGTCTGCTTAGAACGCCTTCTGGCACCTCCGTTGGAAAGCCGCTCTACTCACGGAGAAAGTCCGCTTGCATTGCAGCGGCAGCTAAAGCAGAGTTCTTCAGGCAACACATCGGTCGTTTGGAAGAGGCAGACGCTTACATGCGTAAAGGGCGCCTGCCTTGGTTGAGGCCGTTTGCTCCACTCAGAACACCCTGCGTAAACACGCTGATCCAGGGAAGGGCCCGTTGTGTACCTTGTGTGGTTTGAGCCTTGTTGAAGCCCCAGGTGACGTTTACCGCCTGTCGGGCTTCAGGTGCGGGCCTGAAGGCACAGGTGGAAAGTTCCCCCCGTAGGGCCTTGAATTACACGGAGAGGCACCCTCTCTGACGGGCCTCTCGTACACGGGAGGCATGGCTCTGGGAAGAAAATGAGTGCTCTCTCGTAAAACACGGTGCGTCCAGGGCCTGGTTGGGAGCTCATGCCGCTCTGCTCTACACCTACCTGGAGACCGAACGTCAGCCCCTGCCTCGAGCAAAGTCGCCCTATTTGCCCTGCTGAAGCGGAGGCATGTAGCACTTTCCAAGGGGCCTTCGTCGCGGCTCTGCTTTCTCTTCTTGCTAGTGCGCCGTTCAAGACACCCAGGGCCCTCCTGTTTGCACCCGATTCCGTGCAAGACCACTGAATACCGGGAGGCTCCCCTGGCCTGCTCAGCGGCATCCAGGCCGGCAGCCCTTCCCAGTCACTCTGTGTATGCCGAGTGTAGGGCAACGCCCTGCACACCACCCTGGGGAGAGGTAGATTTCCTCGGCACGGCAGCAGCTCCAGGGAAACTGTTCTCTCACGGGCCACTTGTCAAGGAACTCTGCCTCATTGCCCTCGTCTGAGCTGCACCTAGGGAAACCATCTGCTTCGCAGCCCTTCCAGGAACCCTTCGCCGAGGGCACCATACCTGCAGGAGACAGTCGGCTTGCGTTCCCGCTGCCACTGAAGTACAGTGCTTCCTCTTACACTGCAAGCCTTTGGTTGAGGCTATGGCCCGATAGAGGCTACCTAGAGGGTTCCTTGGATGAGGGAGTTGGCTACATACAGAACACCCTGGGAAGAAAAGTGGATTCAGGGCAGGAGCGAGTGCGTAGCTAGTGTCCCTGGGCACTTACTAGAAATGCCAAGGGAGTGGACTACGTGTTCACTGGAAGTGGGGGCCGGAGGGCAGAAGCCTTGACTTCCCATTTTGAAAGCTCCATTCGTGCTGCCTTGGAGCTACCTGAACAACACCGTTTCTGACGGGCCTCTAGGCGCGGGAGGCAGGGCTCGGGGAAGAGAGGGAATTTTTCTCTCAGTTCTCAGGGGGCTTCCGGAGCCGTGCTGGGAGCTCCTCCTGTCGGGCTGTAGGACTACAGGGAACGCCCACGAGAGGGCATGCCTCGAGAAAGCCTTTGAGTCGCCCTAATGGATCGGAGCATACAGCAAGCTCTTGGAGGTCTTAGTCACTGTAGTGCTTTATTTGAGCGGTGCTGCCCTTCTCAGGACCCCTAGGCGCTTTGGGCGTGCACCCTTTTCCCTGCGAAAAGCCCCTGCCCCTGTGAGCATGCTGTGCCACACCCAGGCCCCCAGGCCCTTCAGAGAGGGGACTACTGTGTTTGCCGAGGGAAGGACTACAACCAGCGCTTTTAAAGGGGACGGCTACGATTCCTCGGCACTCCAACAGCATCAGGAACGCGTTTCTAGCCGGTCCGCCGTGCCCTGGAAGTTTTGCACATGGACCTTCTCTCAGCTGCCCTGAGGAAATAGTCTGCTTAGAACGCCTTCTGGCACCTCCGTTGGAAAGCCGCTCTACTCACGGAGAAAGTCCGCTTGCATTGCAGCGGCAGCTAAAGCAGAGTTCTTCAGGCAACACATCGGTCGTTTGGAAGAGGCAGACGCTTACATGCGTAAAGGGCGCCTGCCTTGGTTGAGGCCGTTTGCTCCACTCAGAACACCCTGCGTAAACACGCTGATCCAGGGAAGGGCCCGTTGTGTACCTTGTGTGGTTTGAGCCTTGTTGAAGCCCCAGGTGACGTTTACCGCCTGTCGGGCTTCAGGTGCGGGCCTGAAGGCACAGGTGGAAAGTTCCCCCCGTAGGGCCTTGAATTACACGGAGAGGCACCCTCTCTGACGGGCCTCTCGTACACGGGAGGCATGGCTCTGGGAAGAAAATGAGTGCTCTCTCGTAAAACACGGTGCGTCCAGGGCCTGGTTGGGAGCTCATGCCGCTCTGCTCTACACCTACCTGGAGACCGAACGTCAGCCCCTGCCTCGAGCAAAGTCGCCCTATTTGCCCTGCTGAAGCGGAGGCATGCAGCACTTTCCAAGGGGCCTTCGTCGCGGCTCTGCTTTCTCTTCTTGCTAGTGCGCCGTTCAAGACACCCAGGGCCCTCCTGTTTGCACCCGATTCCGTGCAAGACCACTGAATACCGGGAGGCTCCCCTGGCCTGCTCAGCGGCATCCAGGCCGGCAGCCCTTCCCAGTCACTCTGTGTATGCCGAGTGTAGGGCAACGCCCTGCACACCACCCTGGGGAGAGGTAGATTTCCTCGGCACGGCAGCAGCTCCAGGGAAACTGTTCTCTCACGGGCCACTTGTCAAGGAACTCTGCCTCATTGCCCTCGTCTGAGCTGCACCTAGGGAAACCATCTGCTTCGCAGCCCTTCCAGGAACCCTTCGCCGAGGGCACCATACCTGCAGGAGACAGTCGGCTTGCGTTCCCGCTGCCACTGAAGTACAGTGCTTCCTCTTACACTGCAAGCCTTTGGTTGAGGCTATGGCCCGATAGAGGCTACCTAGAGGGTTCCTTGGATGAGGGAGTTGGCTACATACAGAACACCCTGGGAAGAAAAGTGGATTCAGGGCAGGAGCGAGTGCGTAGCTAGTGTCCCTGGGCACTTACTAGAAATGCCAAGGGAGTGGACTACGTGTTCACTGGAAGTGGGGGCCGGAGGGCAGAAGCCTTGACTTCCCATTTTGAAAGCTCCATTCGTGCTGCCTTGGAGCTACCTGAACAACACCGTTTCTGACGGGCCTCTAGGCGCGGGAGGCAGGGCTCGGGGAAGAGAGGGAATTTTTCTCTCAGTTCTCAGGGGGCTTCCGGAGCCGTGCTGGGAGCTCCTCCTGTCGGGCTGTAGGACTACAGGGAACGCCCACGAGAGGGCATGCCTCGAGAAAGCCTTTGAGTCGCCCTAATGGATCGGAGCATACAGCAAGCTCTTGGAGGTCTTAGTCACTGTAGTGCTTTATTTGAGCGGTGCTGCCCTTCTCAGGACCCCTAGGCGCTTTGGGCGTGCACCCTTTTCCCTGCGAAAAGCCCCTGCCCCTGTGAGCATGCTGTGCCACACCCAGGCCCCCAGGCCCTTCAGAGAGGGGACTACTGTGTTTGCCGAGGGAAGGACTACAACCAGCGCTTTTAAAGGGGACGGCTACGATTCCTCGGCACTCCAACAGCATCAGGAACGCGTTTCTAGCCGGTCCGCCGTGCCCTGGAAGTTTTCCACATGGACCTTCTCTCAGCTGCCCTGAGGAAATAGTCTGCTTAGAACGCCTTCTGGCACCTCCGTTGGAAAGCCGCTCTACTCACGGAGAAAGTCCGCTTGCATTGCAGCGGCAGCTAAAGCAGAGTTCTTCAGGCAACACATCGGTCGTTTGGAAGAGGCAGACGCTTACATGCGTAAAGGGCGCCTGCCTTGGTTGAGGCCGTTTGCTCCACTCAGAACACCCTGCGTAAACACGCTGATCCAGGGAAGGGCCCGTTGTGTACCTTGTGTGGTTTGAGCCTTGTTGAAGCCCCAGGTGACGTTTACCGCCTGTCGGGCTTCAGGTGCGGGCCTGAAGGCACAGGTGGAAAGTTCCCCCCGTAGGGCCTTGAATTACACGGAGAGGCACCCTCTCTGACGGGCCTCTCGTACACGGGAGGCATGGCTCTGGGAAGAAAATGAGTGCTCTCTCGTAAAACACGGTGCGTCCAGGGCCTGGTTGGGAGCTCATGCCGCTCTGCTCTACACCTACCTGGAGACCGAACGTCAGCCCCTGCCTCGAGCAAAGTCGCCCTATTTGCCCTGCTGAAGCGGAGGCATGCAGCACTTTCCAAGGGGCCTTCGTCGCGGCTCTGCTTTCTCTTCTTGCTAGTGCGCCGTTCAAGACACCCAGGGCCCTCCTGTTTGCACCCGATTCCGTGCAAGACCACTGAATACCGGGAGGCTCCCCTGGCCTGCTCAGCGGCATCCAGGCCGGCAGCCCTTCCCAGTCACTCTGTGTATGCCGAGTGTAGGGCAACGCCCTGCACACCACCCTGGGGAGAGGTAGATTTCCTCGGCACGGCAGCAGCTCCAGGGAAACTGTTCTCTCACGGGCCACTTGTCAAGGAACTCTGCCTCATTGCCCTCGTCTGAGTTGCACCTAGGGAAACCATCTGCTTCGCAGCCCTTCCAGGAACCCTTCGCCGAGGGCACCATACCTGCAGGAGACAGTCGGCTTGCGTTCCCGCTGCCACTGAAGTACAGTGCTTCCTCTTACACTGCAAGCCTTTGGTTGAGGCTATGGCCCGATAGAGGCTACCTAGAGGGTTCCTTGGATGAGGGAGTTGGCTACATACAGAACACCCTGGGAAGAAAAGTGGATTCAGGGCAGGAGCGAGTGCGTAGCTAGTGTCCCTGGGCACTTACTAGAAATGCCAAGGGAGTGGACTACGTGTTCACTGGAAGTGGGGGCCGGAGGGCAGAAGCCTTGACTTCCCATTTTGAAAGCTCCATTCGTGCTGCCTTGGAGCTACCTGAACAACACCGTTTCTGACGGGCCTCTAGGCGCGGGAGGCAGGGCTCGGGGAAGAGAGGGAATTTTTCTCTCAGTTCTCAGGGGGCTTCCGGAGCCGTGCTGGGAGCTCCTCCTGTCGGGCTGTAGGACTACAGGGAACGCCCACGAGAGGGCATGCCTCGAGAAAGCCTTTGAGTCGCCCTAATGGATCGGAGCATACAGCAAGCTCTTGGAGGTCTTAGTCACTGTAGTGCTTTATTTGAGCGGTGCTGCCCTTCTCAGGACCCCTAGGCGCTTTGGGCGTGCACCCTTTTCCCTGCGAAAAGCCCCTGCCCCTGTGAGCATGCTGTGCCACACCCAGGCCCCCAGGCCCTTCAGAGAGGGGACTACTGTGTTTGCCGAGGGAAGGACTACAACCAGCGCTTTTAAAGGGGACGGCTACGATTCCTCGGCACTCCAACAGCATCAGGAACGCGTTTCTAGCCGGTCCGCCGTGCCCTGGAAGTTTTGCACATGGACCTTCTCTCAGCTGCCCTGAGGAAATAGTCTGCTTAGAACGCCTTCTGGCACCTCCGTTGGAAAGCCGCTCTACTCACGGAGAAAGTCCGCTTGCATTGCAGCGGCAGCTAAAGCAGAGTTCTTCAGGCAACACATCGGTCGTTTGGAAGAGGCAGACGCTTACATGCGTAAAGGGCGCCTGCCTTGGTTGAGGCCGTTTGCTCCACTCAGAACACCCTGCGTAAACACGCTGATCCAGGGAAGGGCCCGTTGTGTACCTTGTGTGGTTTGAGCCTTGTTGAAGCCCCAGGTGACGTTTACCGCCTGTCGGGCTTCAGGTGCGGGCCTGAAGGCACAGGTGGAAAGTTCCCCCCGTAGGGCCTTGAATTACACGGAGAGGCACCCTCTCTGACGGGCCTCTCGTACACGGGAGGCATGGCTCTGGGAAGAAAATGAGTGCTCTCTCGTAAAACACGGTGCGTCCAGGGCCTGGTTGGGAGCTCATGCCGCTCTGCTCTACACCTACCTGGAGACCGAACGTCAGCCCCTGCCTCGAGCAAAGTCGCCCTATTTGCCCTGCTGAAGCGGAGGCATGCAGCACTTTCCAAGGGGCCTTCGTCGCGGCTCTGCTTTCTCTTCTTGCTAGTGCGCCGTTCAAGACACCCAGGGCCCTCCTGTTTGCACCCGATTCCGTGCAAGACCACTGAATACCGGGAGGCTCCCCTGGCCTGCTCAGCGGCATCCAGGCCGGCAGCCCTTCCCAGTCACTCTGTGTATGCCGAGTGTAGGGCAACGCCCTGCACACCACCCTGGGGAGAGGTAGATTTCCTCGGCACGGCAGCAGCTCCAGGGAAACTGTTCTCTCACGGGCCACTTGTCAAGGAACTCTGCCTCATTGCCCTCGTCTGAGCTGCACCTAGGGAAACCATCTGCTTCGCAGCCCTTCCAGGAACCCTTCGCCGAGGGCACCATACCTGCAGGAGACAGTCGGCTTGCGTTCCCGCTGCCACTGAAGTACAGTGCTTCCTCTTACACTGCAAGCCTTTGGTTGAGGCTATGGCCCGATAGAGGCTACCTAGAGGGTTCCTTGGATGAGGGAGTTGGCTACATACAGAACACCCTGGGAAGAAAAGTGGATTCAGGGCAGGAGCGAGTGCGTAGCTAGTGTCCCTGGGCACTTACTAGAAATGCCAAGGGAGTGGACTACGTGTTCACTGGAAGTGGGGGCCGGAGGGCAGAAGCCTTGACTTCCCATTTTGAAAGCTCCATTCGTGCTGCCTTGGAGCTACCTGAACAACACCGTTTCTGACGGGCCTCTAGGCGCGGGAGGCAGGGCTCGGGGAAGAGAGGGAATTTTTCTCTCAGTTCTCAGGGGGCTTCCGGAGCCGTGCTGGGAGCTCCTCCTGTCGGGCTGTAGGACTACAGGGAACGCCCACGAGAGGGCATGCCTCGAGAAAGCCTTTGAGTCGCCCTAATGGATCGGAGCATACAGCAAGCTCTTGGAGGTCTTAGTCACTGTAGTGCTTTATTTGAGCGGTGCTGCCCTTCTCAGGACCCCTAGGCGCTTTGGGCGTGCACCCTTTTCCCTGCGAAAAGCCCCTGCCCCTGTGAGCATGCTGTGCCACACCCAGGCCCCCAGGCCCTTCAGAGAGGGGACTACTGTGTTTGCCGAGGGAAGGACTACAACCAGCGCTTTTAAAGGGGACGGCTACGATTCCTCGGCACTCCAACAGCATCAGGAACGCGTTTCTAGCCGGTCCGCCGTGCCCTGGAAGTTTTCCACATGGACCTTCTCTCAGCTGCCCTGAGGAAATAGTCTGCTTAGAACGCCTTCTGGCACCTCCGTTGGAAAGCCGCTCTACTCACGGAGAAAGTCCGCTTGCATTGCAGCGGCAGCTAAAGCAGAGTTCTTCAGGCAACACATCGGTCGTTTGGAAGAGGCAGACGCTTACATGCGTAAAGGGCGCCTGCCTTGGTTGAGGCCGTTTGCTCCACTCAGAACACCCTGCGTAAACACGCTGATCCAGGGAAGGGCCCGTTGTGTACCTTGTGTGGTTTGAGCCTTGTTGAAGCCCCAGGTGACGTTTACCGCCTGTCGGGCTTCAGGTGCGGGCCTGAAGGCACAGGTGGAAAGTTCCCCCCGTAGGGCCTTGAATTACACGGAGAGGCACCCTCTCTGACGGGCCTCTCGTACACGGGAGGCATGGCTCTGGGAAGAAAATGAGTGCTCTCTCGTAAAACACGGTGCGTCCAGGGCCTGGTTGGGAGCTCATGCCGCTCTGCTCTACACCTACCTGGAGACCGAACGTCAGCCCCTGCCTCGAGCAAAGTCGCCCTATTTGCCCTGCTGAAGCGGAGGCATGCAGCACTTTCCAAGGGGCCTTCGTCGCGGCTCTGCTTTCTCTTCTTGCTAGTGCGCCGTTCAAGACACCCAGGGCCCTCCTGTTTGCACCCGATTCCGTGCAAGACCACTGAATACCGGGAGGCTCCCCTGGCCTGCTCAGCGGCATCCAGGCCGGCAGCCCTTCCCAGTCACTCTGTGTATGCCGAGTGTAGGGCAACGCCCTGCACACCACCCTGGGGAGAGGTAGATTTCCTCGGCACGGCAGCAGCTCCAGGGAAACTGTTCTCTCACGGGCCACTTGTCAAGGAACTCTGCCTCATTGCCCTCGTCTGAGCTGCACCTAGGGAAACCATCTGCTTCGCAGCCCTTCCAGGAACCCTTCGCCGAGGGCACCATACCTGCAGGAGACAGTCGGCTTGCGTTCCCGCTGCCACTGAAGTACAGTGCTTCCTCTTACACTGCAAGCCTTTGGTTGAGGCTATGGCCCGATAGAGGCTACCTAGAGGGTTCCTTGGATGAGGGAGTTGGCTACATACAGAACACCCTGGGAAGAAAAGTGGATTCAGGGCAGGAGCGAGTGCGTAGCTAGTGTCCCTGGGCACTTACTAGAAATGCCAAGGGAGTGGACTACGTGTTCACTGGAAGTGGGGGCCGGAGGGCAGAAGCCTTGACTTCCCATTTTGAAAGCTCCATTCGTGCTGCCTTGGAGCTACCTGAACAACACCGTTTCTGACGGGCCTCTAGGCGCGGGAGGCAGGGCTCGGGGAAGAGAGGGAATTTTTCTCTCAGTTCTCAGGGGGCTTCCGGAGCCGTGCTGGGAGCTCCTCCTGTCGGGCTGTAGGACTACAGGGAACGCCCACGAGAGGGCATGCCTCGAGAAAGCCTTTGAGTCGCCCTAATGGATCGGAGCATACAGCAAGCTCTTGGAGGTCTTAGTCACTGTAGTGCTTTATTTGAGCGGTGCTGCCCTTCTCAGGACCCCTAGGCGCTTTGGGCGTGCACCCTTTTCCCTGCGAAAAGCCCCTGCCCCTGTGAGCATGCTGTGCCACACCCAGGCCCCCAGGCCCTTCAGAGAGGGGACTGCTGTGTTTGCCGAGGGAAGGACTACAACCAGCGCTTTTAAAGGGGACGGCTACGATTCCTCGGCACTCCAACAGCATCAGGAACGCGTTTCTAGCCGGTCCGCCGTGCCCTGGAAGTTTTGCACATGGACCTTCTCTCAGCTGCCCTGAGGAAATAGTCTGCTTAGAACGCCTTCTGGCACCTCCGTTGGAAAGCCGCTCTACTCACGGAGAAAGTCCGCTTGCATTGCAGCGGCAGCTAAAGCAGAGTTCTTCAGGCAACACATCGGTCGTTTGGAAGAGGCAGACGCTTACATGCGTAAAGGGCGCCTGCCTTGGTTGAGGCCGTTTGCTCCACTCAGAACACCCTGCGTAAACACGCTGATCCAGGGAAGGGCCCGTTGTGTACCTTGTGTGGTTTGAGCCTTGTTGAAGCCCCAGGTGACGTTTACCGCCTGTCGGGCTTCAGGTGCGGGCCTGAAGGCACAGGTGGAAAGTTCCCCCCGTAGGGCCTTGAATTACACGGAGAGGCACCCTCTCTGACGGGCCTCTCGTACACGGGAGGCATGGCTCTGGGAAGAAAATGAGTGCTCTCTCGTAAAACACGGTGCGTCCAGGGCCTGGTTGGGAGCTCATGCCGCTCTGCTCTACACCTACCTGGAGACCGAACGTCAGCCCCTGCCTCGAGCAAAGTCGCCCTATTTGCCCTGCTGAAGCGGAGGCATGCAGCACTTTCCAAGGGGCCTTCGTCGCGGCTCTGCTTTCTCTTCTTGCTAGTGCGCCGTTCAAGACACCCAGGGCCCTCCTGTTTGCACCCGATTCCGTGCAAGACCACTGAATACCGGGAGGCTCCCCTGGCCTGCTCAGCGGCATCCAGGCCGGCAGCCCTTCCCAGTCACTCTGTGTATGCCGAGTGTAGGGCAACGCCCTGCACACCACCCTGGGGAGAGGTAGATTTCCTCGGCACGGCAGCAGCTCCAGGGAAACTGTTCTCTCACGGGCCACTTGTCAAGGAACTCTGCCTCATTGCCCTCGTCTGAGCTGCACCTAGGGAAACCATCTGCTTCGCAGCCCTTCCAGGAACCCTTCGCCGAGGGCACCATACCTGCAGGAGACAGTCGGCTTGCGTTCCCGCTGCCACTGAAGTACAGTGCTTCCTCTTACACTGCAAGCCTTTGGTTGAGGCTATGGCCCGATAGAGGCTACCTAGAGGGTTCCTTGGATGAGGGAGTTGGCTACATACAGAACACCCTGGGAAGAAAAGTGGATTCAGGGCAGGAGCGAGTGCGTAGCTAGTGTCCCTGGGCACTTACTAGAAATGCCAAGGGAGTGGACTACGTGTTCACTGGAAGTGGGGGCCGGAGGGCAGAAGCCTTGACTTCCCATTTTGAAAGCTCCATTCGTGCTGCCTTGGAGCTACCTGAACAACACCGTTTCTGACGGGCCTCTAGGCGCGGGAGGCAGGGCTCGGGGAAGAGAGGGAATTTTTCTCTCAGTTCTCAGGGGGCTTCCGGAGCCGTGCTGGGAGCTCCTCCTGTCGGGCTGTAGGACTACAGGGAACGCCCACGAGAGGGCATGCCTCGAGAAAGCCTTTGAGTCGCCCTAATGGATCGGAGCATACAGCAAGCTCTTGGAGGTCTTAGTCACTGTAGTGCTTTATTTGAGCGGTGCTGCCCTTCTCAGGACCCCTAGGCGCTTTGGGCGTGCACCCTTTTCCCTGCGAAAAGCCCCTGCCCCTGTGAGCATGCTGTGCCACACCCAGGCCCCCAGGCCCTTCAGAGAGGGGACTGCTGTGTTTGCCGAGGGAAGGACTACAACCAGCGCTTTTAAAGGGGACGGCTACGATTCCTCGGCACTCCAACAGCATCAGGAACGCGTTTCTAGCCGGTCCGCCGTGCCCTGGAAGTTTTGCACATGGACCTTCTCTCAGCTGCCCTGAGGAAATAGTCTGCTTAGAACGCCTTCTGGCACCTCCGTTGGAAAGCCGCTCTACTCACGGAGAAAGTCCGCTTGCATTGCAGCGGCAGCTAAAGCAGAGTTCTTCAGGCAACACATCGGTCGTTTGGAAGAGGCAGACGCTTACATGCGTAAAGGGCGCCTGCCTTGGTTGAGGCCGTTTGCTCCACTCAGAACACCCTGCGTAAACACGCTGATCCAGGGAAGGGCCCGTTGTGTACCTTGTGTGGTTTGAGCCTTGTTGAAGCCCCAGGTGACGTTTACCGCCTGTCGGGCTTCAGGTGCGGGCCTGAAGGCACAGGTGGAAAGTTCCCCCCGTAGGGCCTTGAATTACACGGAGAGGCACCCTCTCTGACGGGCCTCTCGTACACGGGAGGCATGGCTCTGGGAAGAAAATGAGTGCTCTCTCGTAAAACACGGTGCGTCCAGGGCCTGGTTGGGAGCTCATGCCGCTCTGCTCTACACCTACCTGGAGACCGAACGTCAGCCCCTGCCTCGAGCAAAGTCGCCCTATTTGCCCTGCTGAAGCGGAGGCATGCAGCACTTTCCAAGGGGCCTTCGTCGCGGCTCTGCTTTCTCTTCTTGCTAGTGCGCCGTTCAAGACACCCAGGGCCCTCCTGTTTGCACCCGATTCCGTGCAAGACCACTGAATACCGGGAGGCTCCCCTGGCCTGCTCAGCGGCATCCAGGCCGGCAGCCCTTCCCAGTCACTCTGTGTATGCCGAGTGTAGGGCAACGCCCTGCACACCACCCTGGGGAGAGGTAGATTTCCTCGGCACGGCAGCAGCTCCAGGGAAACTGTTCTCTCACGGGCCACTTGTCAAGGAACTCTGCCTCATTGCCCTCGTCTGAGCTGCACCTAGGGAAACCATCTGCTTCGCAGCCCTTCCAGGAACCCTTCGCCGAGGGCACCATACCTGCAGGAGACAGTCGGCTTGCGTTCCCGCTGCCACTGAAGTACAGTGCTTCCTCTTACACTGCAAGCCTTTGGTTGAGGCTATGGCCCGATAGAGGCTACCTAGAGGGTTCCTTGGATGAGGGAGTTGGCTACATACAGAACACCCTGGGAAGAAAAGTGGATTCAGGGCAGGAGCGAGTGCGTAGCTAGTGTCCCTGGGCACTTACTAGAAATGCCAAGGGAGTGGACTACGTGTTCACTGGAAGTGGGGGCCGGAGGGCAGAAGCCTTGACTTCCCATTTTGAAAGCTCCATTCGTGCTGCCTTGGAGCTACCTGAACAACACCGTTTCTGACGGGCCTCTAGGCGCGGGAGGCAGGGCTCGGGGAAGAGAGGGAATTTTTCTCTCAGTTCTCAGGGGGCTTCCGGAGCCGTGCTGGGAGCTCCTCCTGTCGGGCTGTAGGACTACAGGGAACGCCCACGAGAGGGCATGCCTCGAGAAAGCCTTTGAGTCGCCCTAATGGATCGGAGCATACAGCAAGCTCTTGGAGGTCTTAGTCACTGTAGTGCTTTATTTGAGCGGTGCTGCCCTTCTCAGGACCCCTAGGCGCTTTGGGCGTGCACCCTTTTCCCTGCGAAAAGCCCCTGCCCCTGTGAGCATGCTGTGCCACACCCAGGCCCCCAGGCCCTTCAGAGAGGGGACTGCTGTGTTTGCCGAGGGAAGGACTACAACCAGCGCTTTTAAAGGGGACGGCTACGATTCCTCGGCACTCCAACAGCATCAGGAACGCGTTTCTAGCCGGTCCGCCGTGCCCTGGAAGTTTTGCACATGGACCTTCTCTCAGCTGCCCTGAGGAAATAGTCTGCTTAGAACGCCTTCTGGCACCTCCGTTGGAAAGCCGCTCTACTCACGGAGAAAGTCCGCTTGCATTGCAGCGGCAGCTAAAGCAGAGTTCTTCAGGCAACACATCGGTCGTTTGGAAGAGGCAGACGCTTACATGCGTAAAGGGCGCCTGCCTTGGTTGAGGCCGTTTGCTCCACTCAGAACACCCTGCGTAAACACGCTGATCCAGGGAAGGGCCCGTTGTGTACCTTGTGTGGTTTGAGCCTTGTTGAAGCCCCAGGTGACGTTTACCGCCTGTCGGGCTTCAGGTGCGGGCCTGAAGGCACAGGTGGAAAGTTCCCCCCGTAGGGCCTTGAATTACACGGAGAGGCACCCTCTCTGACGGGCCTCTCGTACACGGGAGGCATGGCTCTGGGAAGAAAATGAGTGCTCTCTCGTAAAACACGGTGCGTCCAGGGCCTGGTTGGGAGCTCATGCCGCTCTGCTCTACACCTACCTGGAGACCGAACGTCAGCCCCTGCCTCGAGCAAAGTCGCCCTATTTGCCCTGCTGAAGCGGAGGCATGCAGCACTTTCCAAGGGGCCTTCGTCGCGGCTCTGCTTTCTCTTCTTGCTAGTGCGCCGTTCAAGACACCCAGGGCCCTCCTGTTTGCACCCGATTCCGTGCAAGACCACTGAATACCGGGAGGCTCCCCTGGCCTGCTCAGCGGCATCCAGGCCGGCAGCCCTTCCCAGTCACTCTGTGTATGCCGAGTGTAGGGCAACGCCCTGCACACCACCCTGGGGAGAGGTAGATTTCCTCGGCACGGCAGCAGCTCCAGGGAAACTGTTCTCTCACGGGCCACTTGTCAAGGAACTCTGCCTCATTGCCCTCGTCTGAGCTGCACCTAGGGAAACCATCTGCTTCGCAGCCCTTCCAGGAACCCTTCGCCGAGGGCACCATACCTGCAGGAGACAGTCGGCTTGCGTTCCCGCTGCCACTGAAGTACAGTGCTTCCTCTTACACTGCAAGCCTTTGGTTGAGGCTATGGCCCGATAGAGGCTACCTAGAGGGTTCCTTGGATGAGGGAGTTGGCTACATACAGAACACCCTGGGAAGAAAAGTGGATTCAGGGCAGGAGCGAGTGCGTAGCTAGTGTCCCTGGGCACTTACTAGAAATGCCAAGGGAGTGGACTACGTGTTCACTGGAAGTGGGGGCCGGAGGGCAGAAGCCTTGACTTCCCATTTTGAAAGCTCCATTCGTGCTGCCTTGGAGCTACCTGAATAACACCGTTTCTGACGGGCCTCTAGGCGCGGGAGGCAGGGCTCGGGGAAGAGAGGGAATTTTTCTCTCAGTTCTCAGGGGGCTTCCGGAGCCGTGCTGGGAGCTCCTCCTGTCGGGCTGTAGGACTACAGGGAACGCCCACGAGAGGGCATGCCTCGAGAAAGCCTTTGAGTCGCCCTAATGGATCGGAGCATACAGCAAGCTCTTGGAGGTCTTAGTCACTGTAGTGCTTTATTTGAGCGGTGCTGCCCTTCTCAGGACCCCTAGGCGCTTTGGGCGTGCACCCTTTTCCCTGCGAAAAGCCCCTGCCCCTGTGAGCATGCTGTGCCACACCCAGGCCCCCAGGCCCTTCAGAGAGGGGACTGCTGTGTTTGCCGAGGGAAGGACTACAACCAGCGCTTTTAAAGGGGACGGCTACGATTCCTCGGCACTCCAACAGCATCAGGAACGCGTTTCTAGCCGGTCCGCCGTGCCCTGGAAGTTTTGCACATGGACCTTCTCTCAGCTGCCCTGAGGAAATAGTCTGCTTAGAACGCCTTCTGGCACCTCCGTTGGAAAGCCGCTCTACTCACGGAGAAAGTCCGCTTGCATTGCAGCGGCAGCTAAAGCAGAGTTCTTCAGGCAACACATCGGTCGTTTGGAAGAGGCAGACGCTTACATGCGTAAAGGGCGCCTGCCTTGGTTGAGGCCGTTTGCTCCACTCAGAACACCCTGCGTAAACACGCTGATCCAGGGAAGGGCCCGTTGTGTACCTTGTGTGGTTTGAGCCTTGTTGAAGCCCCAGGTGACGTTTACCGCCTGTCGGGCTTCAGGTGCGGGCCTGAAGGCACAGGTGGAAAGTTCCCCCCGTAGGGCCTTGAATTACACGGAGAGGCACCCTCTCTGACGGGCCTCTCGTACACGGGAGGCATGGCTCTGGGAAGAAAATGAGTGCTCTCTCGTAAAACACGGTGCGTCCAGGGCCTGGTTGGGAGCTCATGCCGCTCTGCTCTACACCTACCTGGAGACCGAACGTCAGCCCCTGCCTCGAGCAAAGTCGCCCTATTTGCCCTGCTGAAGCGGAGGCATGCAGCACTTTCCAAGGGGCCTTCGTCGCGGCTCTGCTTTCTCTTCTTGCTAGTGCGCCGTTCAAGACACCCAGGGCCCTCCTGTTTGCACCCGATTCCGTGCAAGACCACTGAATACCGGGAGGCTCCCCTGGCCTGCTCAGCGGCATCCAGGCCGGCAGCCCTTCCCAGTCACTCTGTGTATGCCGAGTGTAGGGCAACGCCCTGCACACCACCCTGGGGAGAGGTAGATTTCCTCGGCACGGCAGCAGCTCCAGGGAAACTGTTCTCCTCACGGCCACTTGTCAAGGAACTCTGCCTCATTGCCCTCGTCTGAGCTGCACCTAGGGAAACCATCTGCTTCGCAGCCCTTCCAGGAACCCTTCGCCGAGGGCACCATACCTGCAGGAGACAGTCGGCTTGCGTTCCCGCTGCCACTGAAGTACAGTGCTTCCTCTTACACTGCAAGCCTTTGGTTGAGGCTATGGCCCGATAGAGGCTACCTAGAGGGTTCCTTGGATGAGGGAGTTGGCTACATACAGAACACCCTGGGAAGAAAAGTGGATTCAGGGCAGGAGCGAGTGCGTAGCTAGTGTCCCTGGGCACTTACTAGAAATGCCAAGGGAGTGGACTACGTGTTCACTGGAAGTGGGGGCCGGAGGGCAGAAGCCTTGACTTCCCATTTTGAAAGCTCCATTCGTGCTGCCTTGGAGCTACCTGAACAACACCGTTTCTGACGGGCCTCTAGGCGCGGGAGGCAGGGCTCGGGGAAGAGAGGGAATTTTTCTCTCAGTTCTCAGGGGGCTTCCGGAGCCGTGCTGGGAGCTCCTCCTGTCGGGCTGTAGGACTACAGGGAACGCCCACGAGAGGGCATGCCTCGAGAAAGCCTTTGAGTCGCCCTAATGGATCGGAGCATACAGCAAGCTCCTGGAGGTCTTAGTCACTGTAGTGCTTTATTTGAGCGGTGCTGCCCTTCTCAGGACCCCTAGGCGCTTTGGGCGTGCACCCTTTTCCCTGCGAAAAGCCCCTGCCCCTGTGAGCATGCTGTGCCACACCCAGGCCCCCAGGCCCTTCAGAGAGGGGACTACTGTGTTTGCCGAGGGAAGGACTACAACCAGCGCTTTTAAAGGGGACGGCTACGATTCCTCGGCACTCCAACAGCATCAGGAACGCGTTTCTAGCCGGTCCGCCGTGCCCTGGAAGTTTTGCACATGGACCTTCTCTCAGCTGCCCTGAGGAAATAGTCTGCTTAGAACGCCTTCTGGCACCTCCGTTGGAAAGCCGCTCTACTCACGGAGAAAGTCCGCTTGCATTGCAGCGGCAGCTAAAGCAGAGTTCTTCAGGCAACACATCGGTCGTTTGGAAGAGGCAGACGCTTACATGCGTAAAGGGCGCCTGCCCTTGGTTGAGGCCGTTTGCTCCACTCAGAACACCCTGCGTAAACACGCTGATCCAGGGAAGGGCCCGTTGTGTACCTTGTGTGGTTTGAGCCTTGTTGAAGCCCCAGGTGACGTTTACCGCCTGTCGGGCTTCAGGTGCGGGCCTGAAGGCACAGGTGGAAAGTTCCCCCCGTAGGGCCTTGAATTACACGGAGAGGCACCCTCTCTGACGGGCCTCTCGTACACGGGAGGCATGGCTCTGGGAAGAAAATGAGTGCTCTCTCGTAAAACACGGTGCGTCCAGGGCCTGGTTGGGAGCTCATGCCGCTCTGCTCTACACCTACCTGGAGACCGAACGTCAGCCCCTGCCTCGAGCAAAGTCGCCCTATTTGCCCTGCTGAAGCGGAGGCATGCAGCACTTTCCAAGGGGCCTTCGTCGCGGCTCTGCTTTCTCTTCTTGCTAGTGCGCCGTTCAAGACACCCAGGGCCCTCCTGTTTGCACCCGATTCCGTGCAAGACCACTGAATACCGGGAGGCTCCCCTGGCCTGCTCAGCGGCATCCAGGCCGGCAGCCCTTCCCAGTCACTCTGTGTATGCCGAGTGTAGGGCAACGCCCTGCACACCACCCTGGGGAGAGGTAGATTTCCTCGGCACGGCAGCAGCTCCAGGGAAACTGTTCTCTCACGGGCCACTTGTCAAGGAACTCTGCCTCATTGCCCTCGTCTGAGCTGCACCTAGGGAAACCATCTGCTTCGCAGCCCTTCCAGGAACCCTTCGCCGAGGGCACCATACCTGCAGGAGACAGTCGGCTTGCGTTCCCGCTGCCACTGAAGTACAGTGCTTCCTCTTACACTGCAAGCCTTTGGTTGAGGCTATGGCCCGATAGAGGCTACCTAGAGGGTTCCTTGGATGAGGGAGTTGGCTACATACAGAACACCCTGGGAAGAAAAGTGGATTCAGGGCAGGAGCGAGTGCGTAGCTAGTGTCCCTGGGCACTTACTAGAAATGCCAAGGGAGTGGACTACGTGTTCACTGGAAGTGGGGGCCGGAGGGCAGAAGCCTTGACTTCCCATTTTGAAAGCTCCATTCGTGCTGCCTTGGAGCTACCTGAACAACACCGTTTCTGACGGGCCTCTAGGCGCGGGAGGCAGGGCTCGGGGAAGAGAGGGAATTTTTCTCTCAGTTCTCAGGGGGCTTCCGGAGCCGTGCTGGGAGCTCCTCCTGTCGGGCTGTAGGACTACAGGGAACGCCCACGAGAGGGCATGCCTCGAGAAAGCCTTTGAGTCGCCCTAATGGATCGGAGCATACAGCAAGCTCCTGGAGGTCTTAGTCACTGTAGTGCTTTATTTGAGCGGTGCTGCCCTTCTCAGGACCCCTAGGCGCTTTGGGCGTGCACCCTTTTCCCTGCGAAAAGCCCCTGCCCCTGTGAGCATGCTGTGCCACACCCAGGCCCCCAGGCCCTTCAGAGAGGGGACTACTGTGTTTGCCGAGGGAAGGACTACAACCAGCGCTTTTAAAGGGGACGGCTACGATTCCTCGGCACTCCAACAGCATCAGGAACGCGTTTCTAGCCGGTCCGCCGTGCCCTGGAAGTTTTGCACATGGACCTTCTCTCAGCTGCCCTGAGGAAATAAGTCTGCTTAGAACGCCTTCTGGCACCTCCGTTGGAAAGCCGCTCTACTCACGGAGAAAGTCCGCTTGCATTGCAGCGGCAGCTAAAGCAGAGTTCTTCAGGCAACACATCGGTCGTTTGGAAGAGGCAGACGCTTACATGCGTAAAGGGCGCCTGCCTTGGTTG
>NW_028294490.1:0-64689 GCF_964341445.2 Mesoplodon mirus | reverse complement strand
TACCACTTGGTGAACCACCAGTACTGCCTAGTGCTCACCAGGGCTGTTATGTTTGCAAGGTTGCCAGGCGCACAGTGGAATTCTGTGACCTCAGTGATGACATCAGAGCATTCGGTGGACCTAGGTTGAGCACAGTGTCTGCAGTAGCACAGGCCCCATTTTCAAGAACAATTCCTTTTTCCCAGCCGAAGCTTTCCCGTGAAAGGGAAAGGTTCATACCATATCTATTATAAATTGTATCATACCATGTCTATTATAAAATTCACATTTTGATTGGACATCTTTTAATGTCTTTTCTAGAGAGCTTTAATATGAATATTTTAAATGGTCTCCAGTTTCCCTGTGGATTATTGACATTTTAAACTCTGCACTTCAATTTTCCCTCAATACGTGTAATTTTGTCACGACTATTTCTGTACTTAAAGATGAGGAACTATATAATTGATTTCTTCATTTTTTCCCCATCTCTTTCCAAGGTACTGCATTTGATTGTGTCTTGCGACTGAGTGAAAAATGCTAGTCCTTGAGTCAGGACATTGGGCCCTTTAGCAAGTAACTCAACCTATCTGGGCTTCAGCTTCTGTATGTGTGATCAAGAGGCTTGGACTAGCTGACTTTTCAAATGCTGTGTTTCTTTGATTCACTCTCACTTACTGATCTGCTCCTTAAGAAGAGGGTCTGTTCTCATAAAGTAACAACAGTCTTTTCCTAACCTTAGGTTGGGCGGAGTTTATCTGTTCGTACTCAGTTTGTTAGTTATATTGCCTTCTACGTATGCTTAGCTCTAAATAATTTATATGGCTCTTGAGACAATTTTTAGATCTTCTTTTTTTCTTATTTTCTTTTACAGTTTCTAATTTGTTATCGCCAGTGTAGAGGAGCCTGATTGACTTTTAAAATTTATTGATCTTGTATGTGTGTGCCTTGTTGAACCGTCTTATTAGTTCCTGCTAGTTTATCTGTGGGTTCTTTTGGGTCTCCTAGATAAATGAGCATATTAAATGTAAATAATGTGTTCTTTGGATAAAGTTTATTTTCTTGCATCTCTCTATATAGAAGCAATATGTTGAATTGATTTAAATATTTAAATACTTACATACCTGTTATCACAATCTAACATTCTTTATCTTATTTTCTTTCAATCAATATTATGTTTTCAAGATTTATCCACGTGAATCCATATAGATCTAGGTCTTTGATTTTTGACTGTTTGATATTATTTGATTACATGCATATAGCATCATTTATTTTCCATTCAAGCATTATTGGACAATTGGATTGTTTCCCTCCCTTCTCTAGAACAAACAACATTTCCTAGAATATCCCTGAAGATGTCTGACAGTCGAGAAGGGCCAGGCTGCCCGAAGGATTGCTACTTGCTTTTAGCCACCTTCCAACAGGCCGTCTCCAGCCAGCAATTTGAAGCACAGCTGAAATGAGAACTGCCCCAAATGTGAAGATCTTAGGAGCTTCCTAGAAGGTGGGAGGTTCATGATAGGCATCCTGCTGGGATCCCAGGGGAGTCTGAGCTGGCCTGAAGCTCATCTTCCTCCTCCACCTCTCAAGAGAAATGTGGAGGAAAGAAGACTTCAAAAACTGTGAGCAGGCAGAGGGAGAGATATTGGGGGCTGAAGCTGTAACTGAGGTCTTGGAGTGGGCTGTGAGCACGCAGAGCCTCTAGAGAGCCAGGCTCTGCCTTCTGAGAACTTCTCCCCTAAGGCTGCTCATAATTCACGTGATACCGGCCATATAGAGCCGACTTGGCCCACACTGTCACAGAAAGCCTTATCAGAATCTCTTCTTCTTCATACACTCTTGTGTCTGTTACTTGGTTATTGCCTTTGGTACTCCACTGATGTGAACCACAGTCGCCAGGGGATGGAGGACACTAGTGACCCATCTTGCTCTGTGGCCTCAGTCCACAGCTTGAGGGTAAGGGAAGAGGCCAAATGAAGGTCAAGAAGGAAAGATGGAGTTTGAAGAGAAGACCTGAGTTAAGGGTGTCTTCTCAAGTCCTGATGACTGAAACGTAGCTCCAGTACCTGAAGTCCTGCTTGTTCTCAAGGCTGACCGCGGGGCTGGGTGCACTCAGTGAAGGAACCGTATACACTTAGTATTTCCTTGCTTGCTCACTCTTGCCCTCCTCTGATACACCCTCTGCAAGACTGATCTTCCCCTGAAACAACTTTCCACCTGCCACTGTCATCTCATGAACATTTGCTTCCCCTTCCTAGTGTCCCCCTAGAATGCCATTGCAGCCAATTCATAATTTGATAATCATGCTGCTTAGCATATTCTCAGCAACTTCTGATAAATTTTATTCACTTTATTCCATAGTCTTCACCCATCAATAATCTTCCTTAACTTCCTAGCTGCAGGTTAACCCATTCGGAATCATTTCTTTTTCTTTCTCTTCTTTGGCAAATCCTTTCTATCTTTTAAGGTCTTTTTCTTGTCGCTCTACCATCCTGCCTTCCTGAACTTCTTTTTTTTCTGTTTAAGTAACCTTTCAATCTACTTCCCCAGTTTCCTCATAAACATTGAGAGTTTATTCCTCACACGTTAGACAGCAGTTTATGAATGGCCAGGCATAACGGACTCAGAATGAGTTGGCACCCCCGAGGTACCTGTCTTGCTGGGGAACCACAGGTGAAGGGCTGGCTGCTGGACACATGTTTGCATGGAGTCAGGCTGAGTGGCCTCAGGGTGTTTGCCCTGCACTTGTGTGTGTTTCTCCCTAGTTGGTTTCCTTGTCCAGCCACCTGTGACCTCCCTCCATCCAGCCCAGGGAATCCTTCTCATCACAGGGGTAGGATGTTTGTCTCACTTTCCATCACATCCTTTCCCCAAAGTTTGGTTGTGAGTTGTTCCCATTCCAAAGACCTTTCCTCTTTGAAGAGAAAAGAGAAAATCTTGTCTCTCCTTTCCTCTCACTTCACTTCTGCTCTATTATCTCCTCCGTCCAGAATGGCCCACTGACTCACATGGGTGTAGTTCCGAAGATGGCAAGAACTGCCAGCAATTCTGAGATAATAATACGGATGGATCAGGAAAACTTGAAAACCTTTATCCCGCCACATTAAAAAAAATTGCACTTCCAGTGTATTCAGAGTCTCAGTGTAGAAACACAAATGATAGAGAAATGGAATTACACTCAAGTTTTTCTTTCCTCCTTTCCTGATTTATTCTAATCCTCCATGCTAACACGATGAACTATTTGTTAGGTAAAGTTTCAGACATTTTCTACCCATGCACACTTTTCTTCTTTTCACATAAGAGTGTGAACTAGGTCACTTTCAACATGCTGTGATTCTGTGATTCACTGTCTCCCACCGAGTCATCCACTGATAAAGTCATCTGTTTCACGGAGAACTATTTCCAATAGCTAATAGCCAATGTCTGTGGAGTGCTTACTCTGTGTCGGTTTCTTGTAACTACTTTACAGATCATTTGTACAACGTAGCCATGGACCAGGTACAATTATAAATCCCAAGGGACAGAAAAGGGCAGATAAGTACAAATAAATACAGAGGCCAAGTGACTTGCCCAAGACACTGGAGCAAATCAAAATCCATGCCTCTATAATCATTTTGCTCTATTGCCTCTGTCTGGGAGGCTTGATGATTTGGCAACTAAAACCTTAAATATCATGTTCCATTTTTATATCTGTGACACAAGCGTGGGGCTGTGATATGGGGTAACTAACCTGACTACTTTTGAAAACCCTTATGCACCTGGATGAAAGTAAGCCAGGGACTGCAAGCTATAGATTTAAGGTTTCCTACCAACTTTTATAAATAGCTTCTTGAATGCAATTTACGTAGTGTCAAGTCTAGGATGTAGTCCAAATAGTAACAGAAAAATGGAGATATGTAGAAAAATACTTAAAGTTGACAAGTATTGGGAGTGTAGTATTTTTGGGGCCAGCGTGTAGACCACAGGAAAACTTGCTGTTTCCATCCCAAAGGGAAGAGCCCTACGTTGCAACTGCCAAGGTCCCTGGGGCAGCAAGTGTGCTCACTGCTTAGTAAAGAAGCATCCTCAGTTTGATAGAATCATATGGGAGCCTTACATTTGGTTAGCAGTTCTACATTCTTGATGTAATAATATTTTCAGGGTGTGGGAGGGTATCAAGCTCTGAAAATACCCTTGGAGAGATTTGCTTATTAAGTTTGGCTTTTTCAATCTCCCTACTACTTCTTGACTAAACACCAGGCGGTTTCCTTCACTTTTCAGAACCATGTTGTTTTTCCCTTGTCTAATGAGCTTTGAAAGACTTTTGATTGAGCTATTAAGTTTGGGGAAAAATAAACATCTCTTTAAAATAAGGCAGATAATAACAATGACAAGTAGAAAAAGCTCTAAAACAGAGAATATCCTCCATTCTAGCCAATGACTGGGAGTGGAATGTGCGTGCTCGCTGTCCAGGACGTAGAAGTAAAAGCTGAGGAGGCACTGAGGCGTCTCCTGGATCTCTATGAGCCTCCATCATTTTTGCTGAGTAGGGTTGACAGATAAAATATAGGCTGTTTAGTTAAATATGAATGTTTGAAAAACAACGAGTACATTTTGAAGATAAGTATGCCCCAAATAGTTCATAGGATCTACTTATACTAAAAATAATGACTTATTATTCATGTGAAGTTCAAGTTTAACTGGGTATCCTGTATTTTTATTTAGTAAATCTGACAGCCCTACTGATGATCCACAATGGAGGCAGTTGAGGAGCGGTACATGCTGGCTCTTGGACAGTCAGAAATGGCTTCAGCAGATCCAGGTACAGTATGAAATTCTTTTTGGATGTAGCTCAGAAGCCATGGCCAGCCCTTGACTGCAAGTACTGCCTCGGGTTTCCCTGAGGTGGGGTAAACCTTCCTCTTAATGGCCTTTTGGTAAGTCTGGAAGACCATATCCAAGGGGAGCCCCAAAGTCAGTTTCATCCTCACAACCATGTTTCCAATTCCTGGAATTGGCTGCATGTGACTCACAAGAGCTGAGGAGGTTTGTGGAAATTGGGAGTGTCATAGCTTGAACCCTTTGTAGGTAAAGTTTTGCTGTTGTGAGAGTTTTAACAGGAGCAATGTGAAAGACTCCAGGTCCCCAGGTAGATAGAAATAATCCTGTTCTACCTGTGTGTATGTGACAAGTCTCTAATAGTTCAGAGAGCAAGTATCTGGTCTTAGAAAGACTGATCCAAGCTTGGATGCTTCTGGTGACAAGGCAAGGTCCTGAGTTTCAAGTTCACCTTTTATGGTTGAGGAGACAATAAGGTGGTCAGAAGGGAAATCATGGAGGAGACCTTGGCTTCATCCATCGTGCAGGCTTGTATATGTGGTTCTATGTAGATTGTGTTTCAAAGGTGGAGCTTGTTTACAACTATGAACATTCTCCGATGTGCTTTTTGGACCTTCATTCCCAGAGTGAGAGCAGTGCCGAGGCTCTAGAAA
Source organism: Mesoplodon mirus (assembly GCF_964341445.2). Lineage (NCBI taxonomy): Eukaryota > Metazoa > Chordata > Mammalia > Artiodactyla > Ziphiidae > Mesoplodon > Mesoplodon mirus. Next base: position 59,242 of record NW_028294490.1, on the reverse strand, counting down.
TGCCATGGATATTCTGAGCTGTCAGTGGCATTTCCCCGGTACTGTTCCCTTGGTGCCGCTCCTTGAAATGTCCAAAGGGATTATCATGTGTCTTGTGGCGGGTCCTAGCATTGTGAAAGGAAGCTGCTGCACCTGGCTCAGAGGATTTCGGATGTGGTGGGAGGAGTAGTAGTACGACGACTATAAATTGTATCACAGCATATCTATTCCATCTTGAGAGTGGGGTTGGGGGGTTATGAATGGGGGCTTTTATTGTACTTTTATACATTGTACCCTTGAAACTAATTCAATTTTTTAAAATTAATTAATTTATTTTGGGCTGCATTGGGTCTTTGTTGCTGCTAGCGGGCGTTCTCTAGTTGCAGTGAGCCGGGGCTCCTCTTGGCTGTGGTGCACGGGCTTCTCATTGCAGTGGCTTCTCTTGTTGCAGAGCATGGGCTCTAGGCACGCAGGCTTCCGTAGTCGTGGCACGTGGGCTCGGTTGATGTGGCACACGGGCTCTAGAGCGCAGGCTCAGTAGTTGTGGCGCGCGGGCTTAGTTACTCCGTGGCACGTGGGATCTTCCCAGACCAGGGCTCGAACCCATGTCCCCTGCATTCGCAGGCATATTCTTAACTACTGCTCCACCAGAGAAGCCCAATAATTCAGTTTTTTATAAAGAGAAGATTCCTAATATTATTCCAAAATTTTAAAAATATGTAGTTGGATAACACTATGAAAAATTAACTGATATATTCTTTTATTATTTCTCTTTGCTCCCTGGATTTTTTTTTCCTCATCCAGTCAGCTAGGCACTGTGAGCTCACTGCATTAGGAAGGTAAAGACTCAGCAGAAATGAGGCAGAAAAAGAGAAAATTCTCAGCTTTGGAATGTTCACAACGGAGGCCACAGTAAAACAGGTGAGAATTCTGTGAACAAAAAATAAATGTCGTCTCAAATGCAAAAAAGTATTCTCTGCACTGGGAGGCAGGAGAGGGAGGGAGGGAAGGACTGAAGGAGAGAGATCAGTGTGGCCAGGGACATGGAAACTGTGCTTGAGGACGATATGCCCAGGAAGAGAATCAGAATCTGGAGAAGATTCAGCCTGCACGTGATCATTGCCTCCAGCCAGCACCCTCATCTCAGACGTTGGGAAATTCAGAGAGAGAGTGGGAGTACGTCAGGAGGGCCACGCGCAGAGTCTGCGTGGCAGGGGTTGTGGCCGTTCCCTATTTGTGAGGAGTCCCCAGCAATTTGCAGGCCTCTTCTGGAAAATGCTGGCGGACGTCTCTAGTGCTTATGTGAAAGCTTGTTCACAAACCTTGAAAGATACCGATGTAGATGACAGATAGATGCATAGATAGAAAAATGTCATTAAATAAAAGCTCCAGGAAAGGTTTGGAAAATGCCCTTTATTGCATAGGACGCTGCTATTGTCATATGATGTTAGACTGAGTGCCGTTCCCTTCATCCTCCTTCAGACCATGGCATTCTGTCTGCTACTCTCCCGAGGGTCCTTTCTTCTCCCTGGAAGGGATAAAGCAAATGAGGTAGAACAAGAAGAGACAAGAAGCACTCCAAGCTCTGCTGGTCAGGGTTACCCTCCAGCATTGCCTTAATGCTCAGAGCCACACACACCACAGTGAGCTTGGCTCCAGATCAACTACCACGCAACGAAGGTTCTGGAACATTTCCATATCTCGGGGGACCTCATTTCCACGTGACTCTCTTTCATATTCCCCTTTGTCACAGAAGGCTAGGTACAGTGGTCAGGGTGAGATCTCGGCTCAGGCCCAAGCCTCTCAGACCTCAAAGTTCTGGTCCTGCAAGGGCCCCTGTCCTCTCTTGAGACCACTCCTGGCTCTCTCTGCCGAGAAGGAGCTGCTGGCAGTACGTCCTCTAAGAGTTGAGGTCCATCGTGCAGACCCTGAGAAAACTCCTAGGAAAAGGCTCCACCTTCTTGTTTACGTCAACAGAGGTCAATGCCTTTGTTAGTGCTGGGTGTGTCCCATTTGATGCAACTGCAGAGCCATTAGGTAAACCAGCACATGTGTGCGGCCCCTTCCCTTAGACTCCTCTGGGCCCTCGTGACATAGGCTCAGAAGACTGCCAGCCTCAAGCCTTACCTCTTCCAAGGGACGGCCACACCGTCTTCCAGGATCTTCTGTCCCATGAGTCTCAGTTGCTGTTTGGAACTCAAAGGAGAGAAAAGACCCTGCCTGCGGGGTCTCTTTGGGCTGGGGCCTTCCCCCGTGGGCTGCTCTCCCTCATTCTCCTTTTCTTCTTGCTTCTCTTCATCCTCCTCCTCCTCCTCCTCCTCCTCCTCCTCGTTCTCCTCCTCCTCCTCCTCGTCCTGCTCCTCAGGGGTGCTCTCGGATTCCACATTGCACATCCACTGGGCCATGTTGAGATGAAAGACACGGCAGCTGAAGCCCTGCAGGACGCCGCCCTTCACGTGCTGCTGGACGATCTCCAAGGTGGGGAAGACCCGGCAGCAGGCCATGCACCTGAAGCCGGTCTCCATGGTCAGCATCCAGTCCGCTGTCTTGGCGCTGGGTCTCTCCTCGACGGCAGGTGGCCCTGATGGGCTGCCTGGCTCTGCCCTTTCCTCATACTCTTTCTCCTCCCCAGTGGGCTCACTGTCAGACAGGAGGCTTTCGGTGGACACATCAGAAGAGGGGTCAGTGGCTACTGCGCACACATCCTCAGGAAGGGTCACTTCTTCTATCCTCAGCTGCTTTTCAGGCAACTCCAAGGGTTTCTTTGTCTTCCAGGAGACAGCGACACCCTTGTTCACTTGTACCTGCATGTAGTATATTTTCATGCCCCTTTCCTCTTTGTCTGGGTGCAGATAGTTCTTACAGTGTGAAGAGGATGAGGAAGAGACACAGTGTGATGGGGAAGCGGTCTCTCCTTCTTCCTGATCCTGGGCTAGGGGTGGTCTAGGCTGGGCAGTGTCTCGATGAAATCTCCGGATTCCTGAAAAAGGAAATTAAAATCATAATAACATGCATGGGCCCTGCCGGAAGCTGAGGGAGCAGGTGTGGTAGACGAGAGAGGGACATTGGCACGACATAGCTATGTCGTGAGCTTGGTGTCTGTTGGCCGTAGGACGGAGTGGTGTATCTGGTGTCATCTGTGGGCTTTTCATGTGCGTGGTGGGGGGATACTGGAGCGGTGTCTGTATACAGGGGTGTGGAGTATGGTGGTGAGGGCTGTAGTATGTGAGGGATGCAGCTGGATGCGTGTACGACGAGGAGTGTGAGTTTGGGAATATCGGTGGTGCATTCCTTGTGGAATGGGTCTGTGGTGCAGGAGAGTACTGTGGAGCACGTGCTTGGGGTTGATGTGCACTGAGAAGGGCTGTGCCTGGAGGGCGCGTGTATGTGTGAGCTGTGTGCACCTGAGCTGGGTGGTCCTGCTCTCAGGCTGGAGGTGTATGATGCAGAACTCTGTCCTTCTCTGGAAGCAAAGGCAAAGACAAAGCCTACATTTTCCTCTGAAGATGCTTAATCTGGTCCCTCTTCCCTCCACCTCAAGCCCAGACCTTTCCGGCCCCTGCTCCTTGACTTCCCCACCATGGTGGTAGCAGTATTCACACACACACCCCCAGACTCAGCTGGCATCCACGCCCTCGGAACGGCTCAGCCATCCTGCCCAGGCTCCTCCACAGAGCCCTCATCACCTCTGATGACCCTGGATTTCCTCTCAGCCTCCCTGGGATCTGTGTGCCTCCTGCCTCACAGCCAAGCACCCCCTCACCTAAGGAGCCCCGCGCCCTTACCAGCGTAGCTGAGCTTGCGCAGCGTAGAAGTACGGAAGAAGTATTTAGAGGCAGAGGAGACGTCCCCTGCCCCTGGGCTGCAGCCTTGGGCCACCACAGTGGATCCAAGCTGAGGGGGATCCTCTTGTGACTTCGAGATTCCTGAGGGAGGAATGAAAGGCTCAGGGTGGGTTCATCAGTCCTCTGTCCACAAATATTTACTGAGTGTGTGACACGTGTCAGGTGCAGTGAATACACACAGTTGAGAGTGTGGTTCCCAGTGGATCCTCCAGGATTTAATTCCAATCAATACTTATTCTCTCACTGTCTAGTTGGTAATGTAGGCCTCGGTGGTGACTGTGAGTGTGTGGGAAGAGTGAGTGATGTGTATCAGTTAAGTCTGTGGTAAGTGTGGGGTTGGCATGGGGAGCACAGTGCAGACGTGTCTCTCTGTGTCTGTGGCCTTTGTGTGCATGGTTTCTGTTCACAAGTCAGGAATTCTGGGACATGTAACTTTTCCTCATTACATGGTGTGGCTTGTAGTTATGGTGCGTGTTCATTCATTCATTCACCAAGATTCAGTAAGCAGCTACTCCTGTGTATCTGGCACTCTTCCAGTGTTGTAGTCTTTGGTAACGCTGCACATTCTAGTAGGGGAAGACACACACTAAACAAAACTACAATAACTATATAATACATCAGCTGGTGGTAAGTATATAAGGGTTGCCAGACTTAGCGAACAAGAATACAAGGCACCCAGTTAAATTTCAGTTTCAGATAAACCCAGAATAATTTTTTAGTGTAAGTATTCCCATGCAGTATTTGGCCTGACTTAGTTTTAGTGTAAGTATGGCCCATACAATATGTGGGACATACGGATACTGAAAAATTACTTGTTGTTTATCTGGAATTCAAATTGAACTGGATAGCCCATATTTTCTCTGGCAATCCTGACATGGGTTACTGAGACTGTGGTTTACTGTGGTTTGTACAAAGCGGGTCTGGCATTACTCAAGAATGTGTTATAAGTGTGGTGTGTATGATACGTGACTGGTTCTTACAGAGGCATTTAGAGATGGCTGAAGTTAGCTGTGTTTGTGCAAGAGTTGAGGAGATACATGTATATATATTGTGTGTTTGTGTGTGTGTCCTATATATATAGTGTGTGTGTCTGTATATATATCTCATCTCCAGCGTTTGGTGTTGGAGGAGAGGATTGTGATACAGGTGGGTTGTATGAGAACGTAGTACAGGAGGGATCCGTGTATATACCTCCATGTGCTGTGTGTGGTTTACTAAGGAAGTTATATGTGGGGTGTGTGATATTTTTGCTGCATCAGAGTGTACATGGGTGTATGAGTTACTGTCTCATAAAACACCCCTAACAAGAATTCTGTATACACTCTTACGTACACCGAGTGCCAGCCAGGTCCAGACAGGTTGACAAGAATTTTACCATGCAGACTTTATATCTGGTAAGCACTCTACCCCCATTCATCTCGCTCTTCTCTGCATTACCACACACACACACACACACACACAGACACACACACACTCACACACACACACACACACACAGGAACATAGAGCAAAATATTCTGAATGGTCAGGGGCAGTCATTGCCTTCCCCAGCCTGTCCCAGCCACTGCCTGGAAATCTGCCTGCTGTCTAGAGCTCCATTCCCAAGGCCCATCGTACAGTCTCCAGGGCCCTGGGCCTGGTAGGAGCTACTGGGCTCTAATCTGGGGCAGAGGCCTCTAGCTGGAGCTCTGGGGTGACCACCCCTCTCCCAGGGCAAGCTACTCGCCTACATTTAATGCACGCAGGCACCACGTGGCCCGTGGCTCTCAGAGCTCCCCGCAGGACCCTGAGGACATTTCTCACCCCCGCTCACGTGGTCTCAGTCTCTGGAAAACCCTTCCCTTCCCTTGATCTCCTTTGGGAAATTCTTCCTGTTGAAGGAATAAAACCTCCTTGCTTTCAATAGGACACCATCCCTAGACAAACAATCTTCTTTCAAAGTGCATTCCACTTGTCAAGATATTTTTCAACAGGGCCTTCAACTCATGGGGCTTCTCTTTCCACTTTGGTAAAAGAGGCCAAGCAACTCATGGGTCTCTCTCAGCATCCTTGCATCCTTCACATCCCCCACCTCATGACCCCAGGGAAAGATCCAAGAGAATAAGAGAGAAATCGGGGACTGAGAAAAGCTGCACCTCTAGGTCTGTGCAAGCAGGATGCAGCCTGCTATGAGTCCGACAAAGCTCCAGGCCCGGCTGCCCCAGGAGAGAGTCCTCAGAGCAGCGGAGCTGACCTCCCATCTCCCAGGGGGCATCTGGCCGTTCTGTGCCGTCTCACACCACAGGGACCCTCCGGATAGATACGGCAGCATCAGTGAGACAAGGTCTCTCGCTCCCTGCTTCACAGGTGACACGTTCTCAGTCCCCCGCTTCCTAGAGAAGCTTCAGTTTGGCAGAAACCCATGTGCCCCAGACAAGTTGCCCCCCACATACCTCCTCCGTTCTCGGCAGTTTCCTGGGACTCTTCATTTCCCAGATGTTTCCTCTTTTGTCGCCGTTCCATCGTACCAACTAGAAGTCTCCCTTAGAAGATGCCTCAAGAGATGTCCAACTCCTCCTCTTCCCTACAGGTTGGCCCTTCTTGGCTCTTGGGCAATCCGTTGAAATGATTCAATACAAATAAAAATGGTCAAGTCTCCTAAGTGGCTGAAAAACTTGTACCACTTGGTGAACCACCAGTACTGCCTAGTGCTCACCAGGGCTGTTATGTTTGCAAGGTTGCCAGGCGCACAGTGGAATTCTGAGACCTCAGTGATGACATCAGAGCATTCGGTGGACCTAGGTTGAGCACAGTGTCTGCAGTAGCACAGGCCCCATTTTCAAGAACAATTCCTTTTTCCCAGCCGAAGCTTTCCCGTGAAAGGGAAAGGTTCATACCATATCTATTATAAATTGTATCATACCATGTCTATTATAAAATTCACATTTTGATTGGAGATCTTTTAATGTCTTTTCTAGAGAGCTTTAATATGAATATTTTAAATGGTCACCAGTTTCCCTGTGGATTATTGACATTTTAAACTCTGCACTTCAATTTTCCCTCAATACGTGTAATTTTGTCACGGCTATTTCTGTACTTAAAGATGAGGAACTATATAATTGATTTCTTCATTTTTTCCCCATCTCTATCCAAGGTACTGCATTTGATTGTGTCTTGCGACTGAGTGAAAAATGCTAGTCCTTGAGTCAGGACATTGGGCCCTTTAGCAAGTAACTCAACCTATCTGGGCTTCAGCTTCTGTATGTGCGATCAAGAGGCTTGGACTAGCTGACTTTTCAAATGCTGTGTTTCTTTGATCCACTCTCACTTACTGATCTGCTCCTTAAGAAGAGGGTCTGTTCTCATAAAGTAACAACAGTCTTTTCCTAACCTTAGGTTGGGCGGAGTTTATCTGTTCGTACTCAGTTTGTTAGTTATATTGCCTTCTACGTATGCTTAGCTCTAAATAATTTATATGGCTCTTGTGACAATTTTTAGATCTTCTTTTTTTCTTATTTTCTTTTACAGTTTCTAATTTGTTATCGCCAGTGTAGAGGAGCCTGATTGACTTTTAAAATTTATTGATCTTGTATGTGTGTGCCTTGTTGAACCGTCTTATTAGTTCCTGCTAGTTTATCTGTGGGTTCTTTTGGGTCTCCTAGATAAATGAGCATATTAAATGTAAATAATGTGTTCTTTGGATAAAGTTTATTTTCTTGCATCTCTCTATATAGAAGCAATATGTTGAATTGATTTAAATATTTAAATACTTACATACCTGTTTTCACAATCTAACATTCTTTATCTTATTTTCTTTCAATCAATATTATGTTTTCAAGATTTATCCACGTGAATCCATATAGATCTAGGTCTTTGATTTTTGACTGTTTGATATTATTTGATCACATGCATATAGCATCATTTATTTTCCATTCAAGCATTATTGGACAATTGGATTGTTTCCCTCCCTTCTCTAGAACAAACAACATTTCCTAGAATATCCCTGAAGGTGTCTGACAGTCGAGAAGGGCCAGGCTGCCCGAAGGATTGCTACTTGCTTTTAGCCACCTTCCAACAGGCCGTCTCCAGCCAGCAATTTGAAGCACAGCTGAAATGAGAACTGCCCCAAATGTGAAGATCTTAGGAGCTTCCTAGAAGGTGGGAGGTTCATGATAGGCATCCTGCTGGGATCCCAGGGGAGTCTGAGCTGGCCTGAAGCTCATCTTCCTCCTCCACCTCTCAAGAGAAATGTGGAGGAAAGAAGACTTCAAAAACTGTGAGCAGGCAGAGGGAGAGATATTGGGGGCCGAAGCTGTAACTGAGGTCTTGGAGTGGGCTGTGAGCACGCAGGGCCTCTAGAGAGCCAGGCTCTGCCTTCTGAGAACTTCTCCCCTAAGGCTGCTCATAATTCACGTGATACCGGCCATATAGAGCCGACTTGGCCCACACTGTCACAGAAAGCCTTATCAGAATCTCTTCTTCTTCATACACTCTTGTGTCTGTTACTTGGTTATTGCCTTTGGTACTCCACTGATGTGAAACACAGTTGCCAGGGGATGGAGGACACTAGTGACCCATCTTGCTCTGTGGCCTCAGTCCACAGCTTGAGGGTAAGGGAAGAGGCCAAATGAAGGTCAAGAAGGAAAGATGGAGTTTGAAGAGAAGACCTGAGTTAAGGGTGTCTTCTCAAGTCCTGATGACTGAAACGTAGCTCCAGTACCTGAAGTCCTGCTTGTTCTCAAGGCTGACCGCGGGGCTGGGTGCACTCCATGAAGGAACCGTATACACTTAGTATTTCCTTGCTTGCTCACACTTGCCCTCCTCTGATACACCCTCTGCAAGACTGATCTTCCCCTGAAACAACTTTCCACCTGCCACTGTCATCTCATGAACATTTGCTTCCCCTTCCTAGTGTCCCCCTAGAATGCCATTGCAGCCAATTCCTAATTTGATAATCATGCTGCTTACCATATTCTCAGCAACTTCTGATAAATTTTATTCACTTTATTCCATAGTCTTCACCCATCAATAATCTTCCTTAACTTCCTAGCTGCAGGTTAACCCATTCGGAATCATTTCTTTTTCTTTCTCTTCTTTGGCAAATCCTTTCTATCTTTTAAGGTCTTTTTCTTGTCTCTCTACCATCCTGCCTTCCTGAACTTCTTTTTTTTCCGTTTAAGTAACCTTTCAATCTCCTTCCCCAGTTTCCTCATAAACATTGAGAGTTTATTCCTCACACGTTAGACAGCGGTTTATGAATGGCCAGGCATAACGGACTCAGAATGAGTTGGCACCCCCGAGGTACCTGTCTTGCTGGGGAACCACAGGTGAAGGGCTGGCTGCTGGACACATGTTTGCATGGAGTCAGGCTGAGTGGCCTCAGGGTGTTTGCCCTGCCCTTGTGTGTGTTTCTCCCTAATTGGTTTCCTTGTCCAGCCACCTGTGACCTCCCTCCATCCAGCCCAGGGAATCCTTCTCATCACAGGGGTAGGATGTTTGTCTCATTTTCCATCACATCCTTTCCCCAAAGTTTGGTTGTGAGTTGTTCCCATTCCAAAGACCTTTCCTCTTTGAAGAGAAAAGAGAAAATCTTGTCTCTCCTTTCCTCTCACTTCACTTCTGCTCTATTATCTCCTCCGTCCAGAATGGCCCACTGACTCACATGGGTGTAGTTCCGAAGATGGCAAGAACTGCCAGCAATTCTGAGATAATAATACGGATGGATCAGGAAAACTTGAAAACCTTTATCCCGCCACATTAAAAAAAATTGCACTTCCAGTGTATTCAGAGTCTCAGTGTAGAAACACAAATCATAGAGAAATGGAATTACACTCAAGTTTTTCTTTCCTCCTTTCCTGATTTATTCTAATCCTCCATGCTAACACGATGAACTATTTGTTAGGTAAAGTTTCAGACATTTTCTACCCATGCACACTTTTCTTCTTTTCACATAAGAGTGTGAACTAGGTCACTTTCAACATGCTGTGATTCTGTGATTCACTGTCTCCCACCGAGTCATCCACTGATAAAGTCATCTGTTTCACGGAGAACTATTTCCAATAGCTAATAGCCAATGTCTGTGGAGTGCTTACTCTGTGTCGGTTTCTTGTAACTACTTTACAGATCATTTGTACAACGTAGCCATGGACCAGGTACAATTATAAATCCCAAGGGACAGAAAAGGGCAGATAAGTACAAATAAATACAGAGGCCAAGTGACTTGCCCAAGACACTGGAGCAAATCAAAATCCATGCCTCTGTAATCATTTTGCTCTATTGCCTCTGTCTGGGAGGCTTGATGATTTGGCAACTAAAACCTTAAATATCATGTTCCATTTTTATATCTGTGACACAAGCGTGGGGCTGTGATATGGGGTAACTAACCTGACTACTTTTGAAAACCCTTATGCACCTGGATGAAAGTAAGCCAGGGACTGCAAGCTATAGATTTAAGGTTTCCTACCAACTTTTATAAATAGCTTCTTGAATGCAATTTACGTAGTGTCAAGTCTAGGATGTAGTCCAAATAGTAACAGAAAAATGGAGATATGTAGAAAAATACTTAAAGTTGACAAGTATTGGGAGTGTAGTATTTTTGGGGCCAGCGTGTAGACCACAGGAAAACTTGCTGTTTCCATCCCAAAGGGAAGAGCCCTACGTTGCAACTGCCAAGGTCCCTGGGGCAGCAAGTGTGCTCACTGCTTAGTAAAGAAGCATCCTCAGTTTGATAGAATCATATGGGAGCCTTACATTTGGTTAGCAGTTCTACATTCTTGATGTAATAATATTTTCAGGGTGTGGGAGGGTATCAAGCTCTGAAAATACCCTTGGAGAGATTTGCTTATTAAGTTTGGCTTTTTCAATCTCCCTACTACTTCTTGACTAAACACCAGGCGGTTTCCTTCACTTTTCAGAACCATGTTGTTTTTCCCTTGTCTAATGAGCTTTGAAAGACTTTTGATTGAGCTATTAAGTTTGGGGAAAAATAAACATCTCTTTAAAGTAAGGCAGATAATAACAATGACAAGTAGAAAAAGCTCTAAAACAGAGAATATCCTCCATTCTAGCCAATGACTGGGAGTGGAAGGTGCGTGCTCGCTGTCCAGGACGTAGAAGTAAAAGCTGAGGAGGCGCTGAGGCGTCTCCTGGATCTCTATGAGCCTCCATCATTTCTGCTGAGTAGGGTTGACAGATAAAATATAGGCTGTTTAGTTAAATATGAATGTTTGAAAAACAACGAGTACATTTTGAAGATAAGTATGCCCCAAATAGTTCATAGGATCTACTTATACTAAAAATAATGACTTATTATTCATGTGAAGTTCAAGTTTAACTGGGTATCCTGTATTTTTATTTAGTAAATCTGACAGCCCTACTGATGATCCACAATGGAGGCAGTTGAGGAGCGGTACATGCTGGCTCTCGGACAGTCAGAAATGGCTTCAGCAGATCCAGGTACAGTATGAAATTCTTTTTGGATGTAGCTCAGAAGCCATGGCCAGCCCTTGACTGCAAGTACTGCCTCGGGTTTCCCTGAGGTGGGGTAAACCTTCCTCTTAATGGCCTTTTGGTAAGTCTGGAAGACCATATCCAAGGGGAGCCCCAAAGTCAGTTTCATCCTCACAACCATGTTTCCAATTCCTGGAATTGGCTGCATGTGACTCACAAGAGCTGAGGAGGTTTGTGGAAATTGGGAGTGTCATAGCTTGAACCCTTTGTAGGTAAAGTTTTGCTGTTGTGAGAGTTTTAACAGGAGCAATGTGAAAGACTCCAGGTCCCCAGGTAGATAGAAATAATCCTGTTCTACCTGTGTGTATGTGACAAGTCTCTAATAGTTCAGAGAGCAAGTATCTGGTCTTAGAAAGACTGATCCAAGCTTGGATGTTTCTGGTGACAAGGCAAGGTCCTGAGTTTCAAGTTCACCTTTTATGGTTGAGGAGACAATAAGGTGGTCAGAAGGGAAATCATGGAGGAGACCTTGGCTTCATCCATCGTGCAGGCTTGTATATGTGGTTCTATGTAGATTGTGTTTCAAAGGTGGAGCTAGTTTACAACTATGAACATTCTCCGATGTGCTTTTTGGACCTTCATTCCCAGAGCGAGAGCAGTGCTGAGGCTCTAGAAATGCCATGGATATTCTGAGCTGTCAGTGGCATTTCCCCGGTACTGTTCCCTTGGTGCCGCTCCTTGAAATGTCCAAAGGGATTATCATGTGTCTTGTGGCGGGTCCTAGCATTGTGAAAGGAAGCTGCTGCACCTGGCTCAGAGGATTTCGGATGTGGTGGGAGGAGTAGTAGTACTACGACTATAAATTGTATCACAGCATATCTATTCCATCTTGAGAGTGGGGTTGGGGGGTTATGAAGGGGGGCTTTTATTGTACTTTTATACATTGTACCCTTGAAACTAATTCAATTTTTTAAAATTAATTAATTTATTTGGGGCTGCATTGGGTCTTTGTTGCTGCTAGCGGGCGTTCTCTAGTTGCAGTGAGCCAGGGCTCCTCTTGGATGTGGTGCACGGGCTTCTCATTGCAGTGGCTTCTCTTGTTGCAGAGCATGGGCTCTAGGCACGCAGGCTTCCGTAGTCGTGGCACGTGGGCTCGGTTGATGTGGCACACGGGCTCTAGAGCGCAGGCTCAGTAGTTGTGGCGCGCGGGCTTAGTTACTCCGTGGCACGTGGGATCTTCCCAGACCAGGGCTCGAACCCATGTCCCCTGCATTCGCAGGCATATTCTTAACTACTGCTCCACCAGAGAAGCCCAATAATTCAGTTTTTTATAAAGAGAAGATTCCTAATATTATTCCAAAATTTTAAAAATATGTAGTTGGATAACACTATGAAAAATTAACTGATATATTCTTTTATTATTTCTCTTTGCTCCCTGGATTTTTTTTTCCTCATCCAGTCAGCTAGGCACTGTGAGCTCACTGCATTAGGAAGGTAAAGACTCAGCAGAAATGAGGCAGAAAAAGAGAAAATTCTCAGCTTTGGAATGTTCACAACGGAGGCCACAGTAAAACAGGTGAGAATTCTGTGAACAAAAAATAAATGTCGTCTCAAATGCAAAAAAGTATTCTCTGTACTGGGAGGCAGGAGAGGGAGGGAGGGAAGGACTGAAGGAGAGAGATCAGTGTGGCCAGGGACATGGAAACTGTGCTTGAGGACGATATGCCCAGGAAGAGAATCAGAATCTGGAGAAGATTCAGCCTGCACGTGATCATTGCCTCCAGCCAGCACCCTCATCTCAGACGTTGGGAAATTCAGAGAGAGAGTGGGAGTACGTCAGGAGGGCCACGCGCAGAGTCTGCGTGGCAGGGGTTGTGGCCGTTCCCTATTTGTGAGGAGTCCCCAGCAATTTGCAGGCCTCTTCTGGAAAATGCTGGCGGACGTCTCTAGTGCTTATGTGAAAGCTTGTTCACAAACCTTGAAAGATACAGATGTAGATGACAGATAGATGCATAGATAGAAAAATGTCATTAAATAAAAGCTCCAGGAAAGGTTTGGAAAATGCCCTTTATTGCATAGGACGCTGCTATTGTCATATGATGTTAGACTGAGTGCCGTTCCCTTCATCCTCCTTCAGACCATGGCATTCTGTCTGCTACTCTCCCGAGGGTCCTTTCTTCTCCCTGGAAGGGATAAAGCAAATGAGGTAGAACAGGAAGAGACAAGAAGCACTCCAAGCTCTGCTGGTCAGGGTTACCCTCCAGCATTGCCTTAATGCTCAGAGCCACACACACCACAGTGAGCTTGGCTCCAGATCAACTACCACGCAACGAAGGTTCTGGAACATTTCCATATCTCGGGGGACCTCATTTCCACGTGACTCTCTTTCATATTCCCCTTTGTCACAGCAGGCTAGGTACAGTGGTCAGGGTGAGATCTCGGCTCAGGCCCAAGCCTCTCAGACCTCAAAGTTCTGGTCCTGCAAGGGCCCCTGTCCTCTCTTGAGACCACTCCTGGCTCTCTCTGCCGAGAAGGAGCTGCTGGCAGTACGTCCTCTAAGAGTTGAGGTCCATCGTGCAGACCCTGAGAAAACTCCTAGGAAAAGGCTCCACCTTCTTGTTTACGTCAACAGAGGTCAATGCCTTTGTTAGTGCTGGGTGTGTCCCATTTGATGCAACTGCAGAGCCATTAGGTAAACCAGCACATGTGTGCGGCCCCTTCCCTTAGACTCCTCTGGGCCCTCGTGACATAGGCTCAGAAGACTGCCAGCCTCAAGCCTTACCTCTTCCAAGGGACGGCCACACCGTCTTCCAGGATCTTCTGTCCCATGAGTCTCAGTTGCTGTTTGGAACTCAAAGGAGAGAAAAGACCCTGCCTGCGGGGTCTCTTTGGGCTGGGGCCTTCCCCCGTGGGCTGCTCTCCCTCATTCTCCTTTTCTTCTTGCTTCTCTTCATCCTCGTCCTCCTCCTCGTCCTCCTCCTCCTCCTCCTCCTCCTCCTCGTTCTCCTCCTCCTCCTCCTCGTCCTCCTCCTCAGGGGTGCTCTCGGATTCCACATTGCACATCCACTGGGCCATGTTGAGATGAAAGACACGGCAGCTGAAGCCCTGCAGGACGCCGCCCTTCACGTGCTGCTGGACGATCTCCAAGGTGGGGAAGACCCGGCAGCAGGCCATGCACCTGAAGCCGGTCTCCATGGTCAGCATCCAGTCCGCTGTCTTGGCGCTGGGTCTCTCCTCAACGGCAGGTGGCCCTGATGGGCTGCCTGGCTCTGCCCTTTCCTCATACTCTTTCTCCTCCCCAGTGGGCTCACTGTCAGACAGGAGGCTTTCGGTGGACACATCAGAAGAGGGGTCAGTGGCTACTGCGCACACATCCTCAGGAAGGGTCACTTCTTCTATCCTCAGCTGCTTTTCAGGCAACTCCAAGGGTTTCTTTGTCTTCCAGGAGACAGCGACACCCTTGTTCACTTGTACCTGCATGTAGTATATTTTCATGCCCCTTTCCTCTTTGTCTGGGTGCAGATAGTTCTTACAGTGTGAAGAGGATGAGGAAGAGACACAGTGTGATGGGGAAGCGGTCTCTCCTTCTTCCTGATCCTGGGCTAGGGGTGGTCTAGGCTGGGCAGTGTCTCGATGAAATCTCCGGATTCCTGAAAAAGGAAATTAAAATCATAATAACATGCATGGGCCCTGCCGGAAGCTGAGGGAGCAGGTGTGGTAGACGAGAGAGGGACATTGGCACGACATAGCTATGTCGTGAGCTTGGTGTCTGTTGGCCGTAGGACGGAGTGGTGTATCTGGTGTCATCTGTGGGCTTTTCATGTGCGTGGGGGGGGATACTGGAGCGGTGTCTGTATACAGGGGTGTGGAGTATGGTGGTGAGGGCTGTAGTATGTGAGGGATGCAGCTGGATGCGTGTACGACGAGGAGTGTGAGTTTGGGAATATCGGTGGTGCATTCCTTGTGGAATGGGGCTGTGGTGCAGGAGAGTACTGTGGAGCACGTGCTTGGGGTTGATGTGCACTGAGAAGGGCTGTGCCTGGAGGGCGCGTGTATGTGTGAGCTGTGTGCACCTGAGCTGGGTGGTCCTGCTCTCAGGCTGGAGGTGTATGATGCAGAACTCTGTCCTTCTCTGGAAGCAAAGGCAAAGACAAAGCCTACATTTTCCTCTGAAGATGCTTAATCTGGTCCCTCTTCCCTCCACCTCAAGCCCAGACCTTTCCGGCCCCTGCTCCTTGACTTCCCCACCATGGTGGTAGCAGTATTCACACACACACACCCAGACTCAGCTGGCATCCACGCCCTCGGAACAGCTCAGCCATCCTGCCCAGGCTCCTCCACAGAGCCCTCATCACCTCTGATGACCCTGGATTTCCTCTCAGCCTCCCTGGGA
Organism: Mesoplodon mirus; assembly: GCF_964341445.2. Lineage (NCBI taxonomy): Eukaryota > Metazoa > Chordata > Mammalia > Artiodactyla > Ziphiidae > Mesoplodon > Mesoplodon mirus. The sequence continues at coordinate 43,597 of NW_028294490.1, read as the reverse complement.
TCTGTGTGCCTCCTGCCTCACAGCCAAGCACCCCCTCACCTGAGGAGCCCCGCGCCCTTACCAGCGTAGCTGAGCTTGCGCAGAGTAGAAGTACGGAAGAAGTATTTAGAGGCAGAGGAGACCTCCCCTGCCCCTGGGCTGCAGCCTTGGGCCACCACAGTGGATCCAAGCCGAGGGGGATCCTCTTGTGACTTCGAGATTCCTGAGGGCGGAATGAAAGGCTCAGGGTGGGTTCATCAGTCCTCTGTCCACAAATATTTACTGAGTGTGTGACACGTGTCAGGTGCAGTGAATACACACAGTTGAGAGTGTGGTTCCCAGTGGATCCTCCAGGATTTAATTCCAATCAATACTTATTCTCTCACTGTCTAGTTGGTAATGTAGGCCTCGGTGGTGACTGTGAGTGTGTGGGAAGAGTGAGTGATGTGTATCAGTTAAGTCTGTGGTAAGTGTGGGGTTGGCATGGGGAGCACAGTGCAGACGTGTCTATCTGTGTCTGTGGCCTTTGTGTGCATGGTTTCTGTTCACAAGTCAGGAATTCTGGGACATGTAACTTTTCCTCATTACATGGTGTGGCTTGTAGTTATGGTGCGTGTTCATTCATTCATTCACCAAGATTCAGTAAGCAGCTACTCCTGTGTATCCGGCACTCTTCCAGTGTTGTAGTCTTTGGTAACGCTGCACATTCTAGTAGGGGAAGACACACACTAAACAAAACTACAATAACTATATAATACATCAGCTGGTGGTAAGTATATAAGGGTTGCCAGACTTAGCGAACAAGAATACAAGGCACCCAGTTAAATTTCAGTTTCAGATAAACCCAGAATAATTTTTTAGTGTAAGTATTCCCATGCAGTATTTGGCCTGACTTAGTTTTAGTGTAAGTATGGCCCATACAATATGTGGGACATACGGATACTGAAAAATTACTTGTTGTTTATCTGGAATTCAAATTGAACTGGATAGCCCATATTTTCTCTGGCAATCCTGACATGGGTTACTGAGACTGTGGTTTACTGTGGTTTGTACAAAGCGGGTCTGGCATTACTCAAGAATGTGTTATAAGTGTGGTGTGTATGACACGTGACTGGTTCTTACAGAGGTATTTAGAGATGGCTGAAGATAGCTGTGTTTGTGCAAGAGTTGAGGAGATACATGTATATATATTGTGTGTTTGTGTGTGTGTCCTATATATATAGTGTGTGTGTCTGTATATATATCTCATCTCCAGCGTTTGGTGTTGGAGGAGAGGATTGTGATACAGGTGGGTTGTATGAGAACGTAGTACAGGAGGGATCCGTGTATATACCTCCATGTGCTGTGTGTGGTTTACTAAGGAAGTTACATGTGGGGTGTGTGATATTTTTGCTGCATCAGAGTGTACATGGGTGTATGAGTTACTGTCTCATAAAACACCCCTAACAAGAATTCTGTATACACTCTTACGTACCCCGAGTGCCAGCCAGGTCCAGACAGGTTGACAAGAATTTTACCATGCAGACTTTATATCTGGTAAGCACTCTACCCCCATTCATCTCGCTCTTCTCTGCATTACCACACACACACACACACACACACACACACACACACAGGGACACACACACACACTCACACACACACACACACAGGAACATAGAGCAAAATATTCTGAATGGTCAGGGGCAGTCATTGCCTTCCCCAGCCTGTCCCAGCCACTGCCTGGAAATCTGCCTGCTGTCTAGAGCTCCATTCCCAAGGCCCATCGTACAGTCTCCAGGGCCCTGGGCCTGGTAGGAGCTACTGGGCTCTAATCTGGGGCAGAGGCCTCTAGCTGGAGCTCTGGGGTGACCACCCCTCTCCCAGGGCAAGCTACTCGCCTACATTTAAGGCACGCAGGCACCACGTGGCCCGTGGCTCTCAGAGCTCCCCGCAGGACCCTGAGGACATTTCTCACCCCCGCTCACGCGGTCTCAGTCTCTGGAAAACCCTTCCCTTCCCTTGATCTCCTTTGGGAAATTCTTCCTGTTGAAGGAATAAAACCTCCTTGCTTTCAATAGGACACCATCCCTAGACAAACAATCTTCTTTCAAAGTGCATTCCACTTGTCAAGATATTTTTCAACAGGGCCTTCAACTCATGGGGCTTCTCTTTCCACTTTGGTAAAAGAGGCCAAGCAACTCATGGGTCTCTCTCAGCATCCTTGCATCCTTCACATCCCCCACCTCATGACCCCAGGGAAAGATCCAAGAGAATAAGAGAGAAATCGGGGACTGAGAAAAGCTGCACCTCTAGGTCTGTGCAAGCAGGATGTAGCCTGCTATGAGTCCGACAAAGCTCCAGGCCCGGCTGCCCCAGGAGAGAGTCCTCAGACCAGCGGAGCTGACCTCCCATCTCCCAGGGGGCATCTGGCCGTTCTGTGCCGTCTCACACCACAGGGACCCTCCGGATAGATACGGCAGCATCAGTGAGACAAGGTCTCTCGCTCCCTGCTTCACAGGTGACACGTTCTCAGTCCCCCGCTTCCTAGAGAAGCTTCAGTTTGGCAGAAACCCATGTGCCCCAGACAAGTTGTCCCCCACATACCTCCTCCGTTATCGGCAGTTTCCTGGGACTCTTCATTTCCCAGATGTTTCCTCTTTTGTCGCCGTTCCATCGTACCAACTAGAAGTCTCCCTTAGAAGATGCCTCAAGAGATGTCCAACTCCTCCTCTTCCCTACAGGTTGGCCCTTCTTGGCTCTTGGGCAATCCGTTGAAATGATTCAATACAAATAAAAATGGTCAAGTCTCCTAAATGGCTGAAAAACTTGTACCACTTGGTGAACCACCAGTACTGCCTAGTGCTCACCAGGGCTGTTATGTTTGCAAGGTTGCCAGGCGCACAGTGGAATTCTGTGACCTCAGTGACGACATCAGAGCATTCGGTGGACGTAGGTTGAGCACAGTGTCTGCAGTAGCACAGGCCCCATTTTCAAGAACAATTCCTTTTTCCCAGCCGAAGCTTTCCCGTGAAATGGAAAGGTTCATACCATATCTATTATAAATTGTATCATACCATGTCTATTATAAAATTCACATTTTGATTGGAGATCTTTTAATGTCTTTTCTAGAGAGCTTTAATATGAATATTTTAAATGGTCTCCAGTTTCCCTGTGGATTATTGACATTTTAAACTCTGCACTTCAATTTTCCCTCAATACGTGTAATTTTGTCACGGCTATTTCTGTACTTAAAGATGAGGAACTATATAATTGATTTCTTCATTTTTTCCCCATCTCTTTCCAAGGTACTGCATTTGATTGTGTCTTGCGACTGAGTGAAAAATGCTAGTCCTTGAGTCAGGACATTGGGCCCTTTAGCAAGTAACTCAACCTATCTGGGCTTCAGCTTCTGTATGTGTGATCAAGAGGCTTGGACTAGCTGACTTTTCAAATGCTGTGTTTCTTTGATTCACTCTCACTTACTGATCTGCTCCTTAAGAAGAGGGTCTGTTCTCATAAAGTAACAACAGTCTTTTCCTAACCTTAGGTTGGGCGGAGTTTATCTGTTCGTACTCAGTTTGTTAGTTATATTGCCTTCTACGTATGCTTAGCTCTAAATAATTTATATGGCTCTTGTGACAATTTTTAGATCTTCTTTTTTTCTTATTTTCTTTTACAGTTTCTAATTTGTTATCGCCAGTGTAGAGGAGCCTGATTGACTTTTAAAATTTATTGATCTTGTATGTGTGTGCCTTGTTGAACCGTCTTATTAGTTCCTGCTAGTTTATCTGTGGGTTCTTTTGGGTCTCCTAGATAAATGAGCATGTTACATGTAAATAATGTGTTATTTGGATAAAGTTTATTTTCTTGCATCTCTCTATATAGAAGCAATATGTTGAATTGATTTAAATATTTAAATACTTACATACCTGTTATCACAATCTAACATTCTTTATCTTATTTTCTTTCAATCAATATTATGTTTTCAAGATTTATCCACGTGAATCCATATAGATCTAGGTCTTTGATTTTTGACTGTTTGATATTATTTGATTACATGCATATAGCATCATTTATTTTCCATTCAAGCATTATTGGACAATTGGATTGTTTCCCTCCCTTCTCTAGAACAAACAACATTTCCTAGAATATCCCTGAAGATGTCTGACAGTCGAGAAGGGCCAGGCTGCCCGAAGGATTGCTACTTGCTTTTAGCCACCTTCCAACAGGCCGTCTCCAGCCAGCAATTTGAAGCACAGCTGAAATGAGAACTGCCCCAAATGTGAAGATCTTAGGAGCTTCCTAGAAGGTGGGAGGTTCATGATAGGCATCCTGCTGGGATCCCAGGGGAGTCTGAGCTGGCCTGAAGCTCATCTTCCTCCTCCACCTCTCAAGAGAAATGTGGAGGAAAGAAGACTTCAAAAACTGTGAGCAGGCAGAGGGAGAGATATTGGGGGCTGAAGCTGTAACTGAGGTCTTGGAGTGGGCTGTGAGCACGCAGAGCCTCTAGAGAGCCAGGCTCTGCCTTCTGAGAACTTCTCCCCTAAGGCTGCTCATAATTCACGTGATACCGGCCATATAGAGCCGACTTGGCCCACACTGTCACAGAAAGCCTTATCAGAATCTCTTCTTCTTCATACACTCTTGTGTCTGTTACTTGGTTATTGCCTTTGGTACTCCACTGATGTGAACCACAGTCGCCAGGGGATGGAGGACACTAGTGACCCATCTTGCTCTGTGGCCTCAGTCCACAGCTTGAGGGTAAGGGAAGAGGCCAAATGAAGGTTAAGAAGGAAAGATGGAGTTTGAAGAGGAGACCTGAGTTAAGGGTGTCTTCTCAAGTCTTGATGACTGAAATGTAGCTCCAGTACCTGAAGTCCTGCTTGTTCTCAAGGCTGACCGCGGGGCTGGGTGCACTCAGTGAAGGAACCGTATACACTTAGTATTTCCTTGCTTGCTCACTCTTGCCCTCCTCTGATACACCCTCTGCAAGACTGATCTTCCCCTGAAACAACTTTCCACCTGCCACTGTCATCTCATGAACATTTGCTTCCCCTTCCTAGTGTCCCCCTAGAATGCCATTGCAGCCAATTCATAATTTGATAATCATGCTGCTTAGCATATTCTCAGCAACTTCTGATAAATTTTATTCACTTTATTCCATAGTCTTCACCCATCAATAATCTTCCTTAACTTCCTAGCTGCAGGTTAACCCATTCGGAATCATTTCTTTTTCTTTCTCTTCTTTGGCAAATCCTTTCTATCTTTTAAGGTCTTTTTCTTGTCTCTCTACCATCCTGCCTTCCTGAAATTCTTTTTTTTCCGTTTAAGTAACCTTTCAATCTCCTTCCCCAGTTTCCTCATAAACATTGAGAGTTTATTCCTCACACGTTAGACAGCGGTTTATGAATGGCCAGGCATAACGGACTCAGAATGAGTTGGCACCCCCGAGGTACCTGTCTTGCTGGGGAACCACAGGTGAAGGGCTGGCTGCTGGACACATGTTTGCATGGAGTCAGGCTGAGTGGCCTCAGGGTGTTTGCCCTGCCCTTGTGTGTGTTTCTCCCTAGTTGGTTTCCTTGTCCAGCTACCTGTGACCTCCCTCCATCCAGCCCAGGGAATCCTTCTCATCACAGGGGTAGGATGTTTGTCTCATTTTCCATCACATCCTTTCCCCAAAGTTTGGTTGTGAGTTGTTCCCATTCCAAAGACCTTTCCTCTTTGAAGAGAAAAGAGAAAATCTTGTCTCTCCTTTCCTCTCACTTCACTTCTGCTCTATTATCTCCTCCGTCCAGAATGGCCCACTGACTCACATGGGTGTAGTTCCGAAGATGGCAAGAACTGCCAGCAATTCTGAGATAATAATACGGATGGATCAGGAAAACTTGAAAACCTTTATCCCGCCACATTAAAAAAAATTGCACTTCCAGTGTATTCAGAGTCTCAGTGTAGAAACACAAATGATAGAGAAATGGAATTACACTCAAGTTTTTCTTTCCTCCTTTCCTGATTTATTCTAATCCTCCATGCTAACACGATGAACTATTTGTTAGGTAAAGTTTCAGACATTTTCTACCCATGCACACTTTTCTTCTTTTCACATAAGAGTGTGAACTAGGTCACTTTCAACATGCTGTGATTCTGTGATTCACTGTCTCCCACCGAGTCATCCACTGATAAAGTCATCTGTTTCACGGAGAACTATTTCCAATAGCTAATAGCCAATGTCTGTGGAGTGCTTACTCTGTGTCGGTTTCTTGTAACTACTTTACAGATCATTTGTACAACGTAGCCATGGACCAGGTACAATTATAAATCCCAAGGGACAGAAAAGGGCAGATAAGTACAAATAAATACAGAGGCCAAGTGACTTGCCCAAGACACTGGAGCAAATCAAAATCCATGCCTCTGTAATCATTTTGCTCTATTGCCTCTGTCTGGGAGGCTTGATGATTTGGCAACTAAAACCTTAAATATCATGTTCCATTTTTATATCTGTGACACAAGCGTGGGGCTGTGATATGGGGTAACTAACCTGACTACTTTTGAAAACCCTTATGCACCTGGATGAAAGTAAGCCAGGGACTGCAAGCTATAGATTTAAGGTTTCCTACCAACTTTTATAAATAGCTTCTTGAATGCAATTTACGTAGTGTCAAGTCTAGGATGTAGTCCAAATAGTAACAGAAAAATGGAGATATGTAGAAAAATACTTAAAGTTGACAAGTATTGGGAGTGTAGTATTTTTGGGGCCAGCGTGTAGACCACAGGAAAACTTGCTGTTTCCATCCCAAAGGGAAGAGCCCTACGTTGCAACTGCCAAGGTCCCTGGGGCAGCAAGTGTGCTCACTGCTTAGTAAAGAAGCATCCTCAGTTTGATAGGATCATATGGGAGCCTTACATTTGGTTAGCAGTTCTACATTCTTGATGTAATAATATTTTCAGGGTGTGGGAGGGTATCAAGCTCTGAAAATACCCTTGGAGAGATTTGCTTATTAAGTTTGGCTTTTTCAATCTCCCTACTACTTCTTGACTAAACACCAGGCGGTTTCCTTCACTTTTCAGAACCATGTTGTTTTTCCCTTGTCTAATGAGCTTTGAAAGACTTTTGATTGAGCTATTAAGTTTGGGGAAAAATAAACATCTCTTTAAAATAAGGCAGATAATAACAATGACAAGTAGAAAAAGCTCTAAAACAGAGAATATCCTCCATTCTAGCCAATGACTGGGAGTGGAAGGTGCGTGCTCGCTGTCCAGGACGTAGAAGTAAAAGCTGAGGAGGCGCTGAGGCGTCTCCTGGATCTCTATGAGCCTCCATCATTTTTGCTGAGTAGGGTTGACAGATAAAATATAGGCTGTTTAGTTAAATATGAATGTTTGAAAAACAACGAGTACATTTTGAAGATAAGTATGCCCCAAATAGTTCATAGGATCTACTTATACTAAAAATAATGACTTATTATTCATGTGAAGTTCAAGTTTAACTGGGTATCCTGTATTTTTATTTAGTAAATCTGACAGCCCTACTGATGATCCACAATGGAGGCAGTTGAGGAGCGGTCCATGCTGGCTCTCGGACAGTCAGAAATGGCTTCAGCAGATCCAGGTACAGTATGAAATTCTTTTTGGATGTAGCTCAGAAGCCATGGCCAGCCCTTGACTGCAAGTACTGCCTCGGGTTTCCCTGAGGTGGGGTAAACCTTCCTCTTAATGGCCTTTTGGTAAGTCTGGAAGACCATATCCAAGGGGAGCCCCAAAGTCAGTTTCATCCTCACAACCATGTTTCCAATTCCTGGAATTGGCTGCATGTGACTCACAAGAGCTGAGGAGGTTTGTGGTAATTGGGAGTGTCATAGCTTGAACCCTTTGTAGGTAAAGTTTTGCTGTTGTGAGAGTTTTAACAGGAGCAATGTGAAAGACTCCAGGTCCCCAGGTAGATAGAAATAATCCTGTTCTACCTGTGTGTATGTGACAAGTCTCTAATAGTTCAGAGAGCAAGTATCTGGTCTTAGAAAGACTGATCCAAGCTTGGATGTTTCTGGTGACAAGGCAAGGTCCTGAGTTTCAAGTTCACCTTTTATGGTTGAGGAGACAATAAGGTGGTCAGAAGGGAAATCATGGAGGAGACCTTGGCTTCATCCATCGTGCAGGCTTGTATATGTGGTTCTCTGTAGATTGTGTTTCAAAGGTGGAGCTTGTTTACAACTATGAACATTCTCCGATGTGCTTTTTGGACCTTCATTCCCAGAGCGAGAGCAGTGCCGAGGCTCTAGAAATGCCATGGATATTCTGAGCTGTCAGTGGCATTTCCCCGGTACTGTTCCCTTGGTGCCGCTCCTTGAAATGTCCAAAGGGATTATCATGTGTCTTGTGGCGGGTCCTAGCATTGTGAAAGGAAGCTGCTGCACCTGGCTCAGAGGATTTCGGATGTGGTGGGAGGAGTAGTAGTACTACGACTATAAATTGTATCACAGCATATCTATTCCATCTTGAGAGTGGGGTTGGGGGGTTATGAAGGGGGGCTTTTATTGTACTTTTATACATTGTACCCTTGAAACTAATTCAATTTTTTAAAATTAATTAATTTATTTGGGGCTGCATTGGGTCTTTGTTGCTGCTAGCGGGCGTTCTCTAGTTGCAGTGAGCCGGGGCTCCTCTTGGCTGTGGTGCACGGGCTTCTCATTGCAGTGGCTTCTCTTGTTGCAGAGCATGGGCTCTAGGCACGCAGGCTTCCGTAGTCGTGGCACGTGGGCTCGGTTGATGTGGCACACGGGCTCTAGAGCGCAGGCTCAGTAGTTGTGGCGCGCGGGCTTAGTTACTCCGTGGCACGTGGGATCTTCCCAGACCAGGGCTCGAACCCATGTCCCCTGCATTCGCAGGCATATTCTTAACTACTGCTCCACCAGAGAAGCCCAATAATTCAGTTTTTTATAAAGAGAAGATTCCTAATATTATTCCAAAATTTTAAAAATATGTAGTTGGATAACACTATGAAAAATTAACTGATATATTCTTTTATTATTTCTCTTTGCTCCCTGGATTTTTTTTTCCTCATCCAGTCAGCTAGGCACTGTGAGCTCACTGCATTAGGAAGGTAAAGACTCAGCAGAAATGAGGCAGAAAAAGAGAAAATTCTCAGCTTTGGAATGTTCACAACGGAGGCCACAGTAAAACAGGTGAGAATTCTGTGAACAAAAAATAAATGTCGTCTCAAATGCAAAAAAGTATTCTCTGTACTGGGAGGCAGGAGAGGGAGGGAGGGAAGGACTGAAGGAGAGAGATCAGTGTGGCCAGGGACATGGAAACTGTGCTTGAGGACGATATGCCCAGGAAGAGAATCAGAATCTGGAGAAGATTCAGCCTGCACGTGATCATTGCCTCCAGCCAGCACCCTCATCTCAGACGTTGGGAAATTCAGAGAGAGAGTGGGAGTACGTCAGGAGGGCCACGCGCAGAGTCTGCGTGGCAGGCGTTGTGGCCGTTCCCTATTTGTGAGGAGTCCCCAGCAATTTGCAGGCCTCTTCTGGAAAATGCTGGCGGACGTCTCTAGTGCTTATGTGAAAGCTTGTTCACAAACCTTGAAAGATACAGATGTAGATGACAGATAGATGCATAGATAGAAAAATGTCATTAAATAAAAGCTCCAGGAAAGGTTTGGAAAATGCCCTTTATTGCATAGGACGCTGCTATTGTCATATGATGTTAGACTGAGTGCCGTTCCCTTCATCCTCCTTCAGACCATGGCATTCTGTCTGCTACTCTCCCGAGGGTCCTTTCTTCTCCCTGGAAGGGATAAAGCAAATGAGGTAGAACAGGAAGAGACAAGAAGCACTCCAAGCTCTGCTGGTCAGGGTTACCCTCCAGCATTGCCTTAATGCTCAGAGCCACACACACCACAGTGAGCTTGGCTCCAGATCAACTACCACGCAACGAAGGTTCTGGAACATTTCCATATCTCGGGGGACCTCATTTCCACGTGACTCTCTTTCATATTCCCCTTTGTCACAGCAGGCTAGGTACAGTGGTCAGGGTGAGATCTCGGCTCAGGCCCAAGGCTCTCAGACCTCAAAGTTCTGGTCCTGCAAGGGCCCCTGTCCTCTCTTGAGACCACTCCTGGCTCTCTCTGCCGAGAAGGAGCTGCTGGCAGTACGTCCTCTAAGAGTTGAGGTCCATCGTGCAGACCCTGAGAAAACTCCTAGGAAAAGGCTTCACCTTCTTGTTTACGTCAACAGAGGTCAATGCCTTTGTTAGTGCTGGGTGTGTCCCATTTGATGCAACTGCAGAGCCATTAGGTAAACCAGCACATGTGTGCGGCCCCTTCCCTTAGACTCCTCTGGGCCCTCGTGACATAGGCTCAGAAGACTGCCAGCCTCAAGCCTTACCTCTTCCAAGGGACGGCCACACCGTCTTCCAGGATCTTCTGTCCCATGAGTCTCAGTTGCTGTTTGGAACTCAAAGGAGAGAAAAGACCCTGCCTGCGGGGTCTCTTTGGGCTGGGGCCTTCCCCCGTGGGCTGCTCTCCCTCATTCTCCTTTTCTTCTTGCTTCTCTTCATCCTCGTCCTCCTCCTCGTCCTCCTCCTCCTCCTCCTCCTCCTCCTCGTTCTCCTCCTCCTCCTCCTCGTCCTCCTCCTCAGGGGTGCTCTCGGATTCCACATTGCACATCCACTGGGCCATGTTGAGATGAAAGACACGGCAGCTGAAGCCCTGCAGGACGCCGCCCTTCACGTGCTGCTGGACGATCTCCAAGGTGGGGAAGACCCGGCAGCAGGCCATGCACCTGAAGCCGGTCTCCATGGTCAGCATCCAGTCCGCTGTCTTGGCGCTGGGTCTCTCCTCAACGGCAGGTGGCCCTGATGGGCTGCCTGGCTCTGCCCTTTCCTCATACTCCTTCTCCTCCCCAGTGGGCTCACTGTCAGACAGGAGGCTTTCGGTGGACACATCAGAAGAGGGGTCAGTGGCTACTGCGCACACATCCTCAGGAAGGGTCACTTCTTCTATCCTCAGCTGCTTTTCAGGCAACTCCAAGGGTTTCTTTGTCTTCCAGGAGACAGCGACACCCTTGTTCACTTGTACCTGCATGTAGTATATTTTCATGCCCCTTTCCTCTTTGTCTGGGTGCAGATAGTTCTTACAGTGTGAAGAGGATGAGGAAGAGACACAGTGTGATGGGGAAGCGGTCTCTCCTTCTTCCTGATCCTGGGCTAGGGGTGGTCTAGGCTGGGCAGTGTCTCGATGAAATCTCCGGATTCCTGAAAAAGGAAATTAAAATCATAATAACATACATGGGCCCTGCCGGAAGCTGAGGGAGCAGGTGTGGTAGACGAGAGAGGGACATTGGCACGACATAGCTATGTCGTGAGCTTGGTGTCTGTTGGCCGTAGGACGGAGTGGTGTATCTGGTGTCATCTGTGGGCTTTTCATGTGCGTGGGGGGGGATACTGGAGCGGTGTCTGTATACAGGGGTGTGGAGTATGGTGGTGAGGGCTGTAGTATGTGAGGGATGCAGCTGGATGCGTGTACGACGAGGAGTGTGAGTTTGGGAATATCGGTGGTGCATTCCTTGTGGAATGGGGCTGTGGTGCAGGAGAGTACTGTGGAGCACGTGCTTGGGGTTGATGTGCACTGAGAAGGGCTGTGCCTGGAGGGCGCGTGTATGTGTAAGCTCTGTGCACCTGAGCTGGATGGTCCTGCTCTCAGGCTGGAGGTGTATGATGCAGAACTCTGTCCTTCTCTGGAAGCAAAGGCAAAGACAAAGCCTACATTTTCCTCTGAAGATGCTTAATCTGGTCCCTCTTCCCTCCACCTCAAGCCCAGACCTTTCCGGCCCCTGCTCCTTGACTTCCCCACCATGGTGGTAGCAGTATTCACACACACACACCCAGACTCAGCTGGCATCCACGCCCTCGGAACAGCTCAGCCATCCTGCCCAGGCTCCTCCACAGAGCCCTCATCACCTCTGATGACCCTGGATTTCCTCTCAGCCTCCCTGGGATCTGTGTGCCTCCTGCCTCACAGCCAAGCACCCCCTCACCTAAGGAGCCCCGCGCCCTTACCAGCGTAGCTGAGCTTGCGCAGAGTAGAAGTACGGAAGAAGTATTTAGAGGCAGAGGAGACCTCCCCTGCCCCTGGGCTGCAGCCTTGGGCCACCACAGTGGATCCAAGCCGAGGGGGATCCTCTTGTGACTTCGAGATTCCTGAGGGCGGAATGAAAGGCTCAGGGTGGGTTCATCAGTCCTCTGTCCACAAATATTTACTGAGTGTGTGACACGTGTCAGGTGCAGTGAATACACACAGTTGAGAGTGTGGTTCCCAGTGGATCCTCCAGGATTTAATTCCAATCAATACTTATTCTCTCACTGTCTAGTTGGTAATGTAGGCCTCGGTGGTGACTGTGAGTGTGTGGGAAGAGTGAGTGATGTGTATCAGTTAAGTCTGTGGTAAGTGTGGGGTTGGCATGGGGAGCACAGTGCAGACGTGTCTATCTGTGTCTGTGGCCTTTGTGTGCATGGTTTCTGTTCACAAGTCAGGAATTCTGGGACATGTAACTTTTCCTCATTACATGGTGTGGCTTGTAGTTATGGTGCGTGTTCATTCATTCATTCACCAAGATTCAGTAAGCAGCTACTCCTGTGTATCCGGCACTCTTCCAGTGTTGTAGTCTTTGGTAACGCTGCACATTCTAGTAGGGGAAGACACACACTAAACAAAACTACAATAACTATATAATACATCAGCTGGTGGTAAGTATATAAGGGTTGCCAGACTTAGCGAACAAGAATACAAGGCACCCAGTTAAATTTCAGTTTCAGATAAACCCAGAATAATTTTTTAGTGTAAGTATTCCCATGCAGTATTTGGCCTGACTTAGTTTTAGTGTAAGTATGGCCCATACAATATGTGGGACATACGGATACTGAAAAATTACTTGTTGTTTATCTGGAATTCAAATTGAACTGGATAGCCCATATTTTCTCTGGCAATCCTGACATGGGTTACTGAGACTGTGGTTTACTGTGGTTTGTACAAAGCGGGTCTGGCATTACTCAAGAATGTGTTATAAGTGTGGTGTGTATGACACGTGACTGGTTCTTACAGAGGTATTTAGAGATGGCTGAAGATAGCTGTGTTTGTGCAAGAGTTGAGGAGATACATGTATATATATTGTGTGTTTGTGTGTGTGTCCTATATATATAGTGTTTGTGTCTGTATATATATCTCATCTCCAGCGTTTGGTGTTGGAGGAGAGGATTGTGATACAGGTGGGTTGTATGAGAACGTAGTACAGGAGGGATCCGTGTATATACCTCCATGTGCTGTGTGTGGTTTACTAAGGAAGTTACATGTGGGGTGTGTGATATTTTTGCTGCATCAGAGTGTACATGGGTGTATGAGTTACTGTCTCATAAAACACCCCTAACAAGAATTCTGTATACACTCTTACGTACCCCGAGTGCCAGCCAGGTCCAGACAGGTTGACAAGAATTTTACCATGCAGACTTTATATCTGGTAAGCACTCTACCCCCATTCATCTCGCTCTTCTCTGCATTACCACACACACACACACACACACACACACACACACACAGGGACACACACACACACACAGGAACATAGAGCAAAATATTCTGAATGGTCAGGGGCAGTCATTGCCTTCCCCAGCCTGTCCCAGCCACTGCCTGGAAATCTGCCTGCTGTCTAGAGCTCCATTCCCAAGGCCCATCGTACAGTCTCCAGGGCCCTGGGCCTGGTAGGAGCTACTGGGCTCTAATCTGGGGCAGAGGCCTCTAGCTGGAGCTCTGGGGTGACCACCCCTCTCCCAGGGCAAGCTACTCGCCTACATTTAAGGCACGCAGGCACCACGTGGCCCGTGGCTCTCAGAGCTCCCCGCAGGACCCTGAGGACATTTCTCACCCCCGCTCACGCGGTCTCAGTCTCTGGAAAACCCTTCCCTTCCCTTGATCTCCTTTGGGAAATTCTTCCTGTTGAAGGAATAAAACCTCCTTGCTTTCAATAGGACACCATCCCTAGACAAACAATCTTCTTTCAAAGTGCATTCCACTTGTCAAGATATTTTTCAACAGGGCCTTCAACTCATGGGGCTTCTCTTTCCACTTTGGTAAAAGAGGCCAAGCAACTCATGGGTCTCTCTCAGCATCCTTGCATCCTTCACATCCCCCACCTCATGACCCCAGGGAAAGATCCAAGAGAATAAGAGAGAAATCGGGGACTGAGAAAAGCTGCACCTCTAGGTCTGTGCAAGCAGGAGGCAGCCTGCTATGAGTCCGACAAAGCTCCAGGCCCGGCTGCCCCAGGAGAGAGTCCTCAGACCAGCGGAGCTGACCTCCCATCTCCCAGGGGGCATCTGGCCGTTCTGTGCCGTCTCACACCACAGGGACCCTCCGGATAGATACGGCAGCATCAGTGAGACAAGGTCTCTCGCTCCCTGCTTCACAGGTGACACGTTCTCAGTCCCCCGCTTCCTAGAGAAGCTTCAGTTTGGCAGAAACCCATGTGCCCCAGACAAGTTGTCCCCCACATACCTCCTCCGTTATCGGCAGTTTCCTGGGACTCTTCATTTCCCAGATGTTTCCTCTTTTGTCGCCGTTCCATCGTACCAACTAGAAGTCTCCCTTAGAAGATGCCTCAAGAGATGTCCAACTCCTCCTCTTCCCTACAGGTTGGCCCTTCTTGGCTCTTGGGCAATCCGTTGAAATGATTCAATACAAATAAAAATGGTCAAGTCTCCTAAATGGCTGAAAAACTTGTACCACTTGGTGAACCACCAGTACTGCCTAGTGCTCACCAGGGCTGTTATGTTTGCAAGGTTGCCAGGCGCACAGTGGAATTCTGTGACCTCAGTGACGACATCAGAGCATTCGGTGGACGTAGGTTGAGCACAGTGTCTGCAGTAGCACAGGCCCCATTTTCAAGAACAATTCCTTTTTCCCAGCCGAAGCTTTCCCGTGAAAGGGAAAGGTTCATACCATATCTATTATAAATTGTATCATACCATGTCTATTATAAAATTCACATTTTGATTGGAGATCTTTTAATGTCTTTTCTAGAGAGCTTTAATATGAATATTTTAAATGGTCTCCAGTTTCCCTGTGGATTATTGACATTTTAAACTCTGCACTTCAATTTTCCCTCAATACGTGTAATTTTGTCACGGCTATTTCTGTACTTAAAGATGAGGAACTATATAATTGATTTCTTCATTTTTTCCCCATCTCTTTCCAAGGTACTGCATTTGATTGTGTCTTGCGACTGAGTGAAAAATGCTAGTCCTTGAGTCAGGACATTGGGCCCTTTAGCAAGTAACTCAACCTATCTGGGCTTCAGCTTCTGTATGTGTGATCAAGAGGCTTGGACTAGCTGACTTTTCAAATGCTGTGTTTCTTTGATTCACTCTCACTTACTGATCTGCTCCTTAAGAAGAGGGTCTGTTCTCATAAAGTAACAACAGTCTTTTCCTAACCTTAGGTTGGGCGGAGTTTATCTGTTCGTACTCAGTTTGTTAGTTATATTGCCTTCTACGTATGCTTAGCTCTAAATAATTTATATGGCTCTTGTGACAATTTTTAGATCTTCTTTTTTTCTTATTTTCTTTTACAGTTTCTAATTTGTTATCGCCAGTGTAGAGGAGCCTGATTGACTTTTAAAATTTATTGATCTTGTATGTGTGTGCCTTGTTGAACCGTCTTATTAGTTCCTGCTAGTTTATCTGTGGGTTCTTTTGGGTCTCCTAGATAAATGAGCATGTTACATGTAAATAATGTGTTATTTGGATAAAGTTTATTTTCTTGCATCTCTCTATATAGAAGCAATATGTTGAATTGATTTAAATATTTAAATACTTACATACCTGTTATCACAATCTAACATTCTTTATCTTATTTTCTTTCAATCAATATTATGTTTTCAAGATTTATCCACGTGAATCCATATAGATCTAGGTCTTTGATTTTTGACTGTTTGATATTATTTGATTACATGCATATAGCATCATTTATTTTCCATTCAAGCATTATTGGACAATTGGATTGTTTCCCTCCCTTCTCTAGAACAAACAACATTTCCTAGAATATCCCTGAAGATGTCTGACAGTCGAGAAGGGCCAGGCTGCCCGAAGGATTGCTACTTGCTTTTAGCCACCTTCCAACAGGCCGTCTCCAGCCAGCAATTTGAAGCACAGCTGAAATGAGAACTGCCCCAAATGTGAAGATCTTAGGAGCTTCCTAGAAGGTGGGAGGTTCATGATAGGCATCCTGCTGGGATCCCAGGGGAGTCTGAGCTGGCCTGAAGCTCATCTTCCTCCTCCACCTCTCAAGAGAAATGTGGAGGAAAGAAGACTTCAAAAACTGTGAGCAGGCAGAGGGAGAGATATTGGGGGCTGAAGCTGTAACTGAGGTCTTGGAGTGGGCTGTGAGCACGCAGAGCCTCTAGAGAGCCAGGCTCTGCCTTCTGAGAACTTCTCCCCTAAGGCTGCTCATAATTCACGTGATACCGGCCATATAGAGCCGACTTGGCCCACACTGTCACAGAAAGCCTTATCAGAATCTCTTCTTCTTCATACACTCTTGTGTCTGTTACTTGGTTATTGCCTTTGGTACTCCACTGATGTGAACCACAGTCGCCAGGGGATGGAGGACACTAGTGACCCATCTTGCTCTGTGGCCTCAGTCCACAGCTTGAGGGTAAGGGAAGAGGCCAAATGAAGGTCAAGAAGGAAAGATGGAGTTTGAAGAGGAGACCTGAGTTAAGGGTGTCTTCTCAAGTCTTGATGACTGAAATGAGCTCCAGTACCTGAAGTCCTGCTTGTTCTCAAGGCTGACCGCGGGGCTGGGTGCACTCAGTGAAGGAACCGTATACACTTAGTATTTCCTTGCTTGCTCACTCTTGCCCTCCTCTGATACACCCTCTGCAAGACTGATCTTCCCCTGAAACAACTTTCCACCTGCCACTGTCATCTCATGAACATTTGCTTCCCCTTCCTAGTGTCCCCCTAGAATGCCATTGCAGCCAATTCATAATTTGATAATCATGCTGCTTAGCATATTCTCAGCAACTTCTGATAAATTTTATTCACTTTATTCCATAGTCTTCACCCATCAATAATCTTCCTTAACTTCCTAGCTGCAGGTTAACCCATTCGGAATCATTTCTTTTTCTTTCTCTTCTTTGGCAAATCCTTTCTATCTTTTAAGGTCTTTTTCTTGTCTCTCTACCATCCTGCCTTCCTGAAATTCTTTTTTTTCCGTTTAAGTAACCTTTCAATCTCCTTCCCCAGTTTCCTCATAAACATTGAGAGTTTATTCCTCACACGTTAGACAGCGGTTTATGAATGGCCAGGCATAACGGACTCAGAATGAGTTGGCACCCCCGAGGTACCTGTCTTGCTGGGGAACCACAGGTGAAGGGCTGGCTGCTGGACACATGTTTGCATGGAGTCAGGCTGAGTGGCCTCAGGGTGTTTGCCCTGCCCTTGTGTGTGTTTCTCCCTAGTTGGTTTCCTTGTCCAGCTACCTGTGACCTCCCTCCATCCAGCCCAGGGAATCCTTCTCATCACAGGGGTAGGATGTTTGTCTCATTTTCCATCACATCCTTTCCCCAAAGTTTGGTTGTGAGTTGTTCCCATTCCAAAGACCTTTCCTCTTTGAAGAGAAAAGAGAAAATCTTGTCTCTCCTTTCCTCTCACTTCACTTCTGCTCTATTATCTCCTCCGTCCAGAATGGCCCACTGACTCACATGGGTGTAGTTCCGAAGATGGCAAGAACTGCCAGCAATTCTGAGATAATAATACGGATGGATCAGGAAAACTTGAAAACCTTTATCCCGCCACATTAAAAAAAATTGCACTTCCAGTGTATTCAGAGTCTCAGTGTAGAAACACAAATGATAGAGAAATGGAATTACACTCAAGTTTTTCTTTCCTCCTTTCCTGATTTATTCTAATCCTCCATGCTAACACGATGAACTATTTGTTAGGTACAGTTTCAGACATTTTCTACCCATGCACACTTTTCTTCTTTTCACATAAGAGTGTGAACTAGGTCACTTTCAACATGCTGTGATTCTGTGATTCACTGTCTCCCACCGAGTCATCCACTGATAAAGTCATCTGTTTCACGGAGAACTATTTCCAATAGCTAATAGCCAATGTCTGTGGAGTGCTTACTCTGTGTCGGTTTCTTGTAACTACTTTACAGATCATTTGTACAACGTAGCCATGGACCAGGTACAATTATAAATCCCAAGGGACAGAAAAGGGCAGATAAGTACAAATAAATACAGAGGCCAAGTGACTTGCCCAAGACACTGGAGCAAATCAAAATCCATGCCTCTGTAATCATTTTGCTCTATTGCCTCTGTCTGGGAGGCTTGATGATTTGGCAACTAAAACCTTAAATATCATGTTCCATTTTTATATCTGTGACACAAGCGTGGGGCTGTGATATGGGGTAACTAACCTGACTACTTTTGAAAACCCTTATGCACCTGGATGAAAGTAAGCCAGGGACTGCAAGCTATAGATTTAAGGTTTCCTACCAACTTTTATAAATAGCTTCTTGAATGCAATTTACGTAGTGTCAAGTCTAGGATGTAGTCCAAATAGTAACAGAAAAATGGAGATATGTAGAAAAATACTTAAAGTTGACAAGTATTGGGAGTGTAGTATTTTTGGGGCCAGCGTGTAGACCACAGGAAAACTTGCTGTTTCCATCCCAAAGGGAAGAGCCCTACGTTGCAACTGCCAAGGTCCCTGGGGCAGCAAGTGTGCTCACTGCTTAGTAAAGAAGCATCCTCAGTTTGATAGGATCATATGGGAGCCTTACATTTGGTTAGCAGTTCTACATTCTTGATGTAATAATATTTTCAGGGTGTGGGAGGGTATCAAGCTCTGAAAATACCCTTGGAGAGATTTGCTTATTAAGTTTGGCTTTTTCAATCTCCCTACTACTTCTTGACTAAACACCAGGCGGTTTCCTTCACTTTTCAGAACCATGTTGTTTTTCCCTTGTCTAATGAGCTTTGAAAGACTTTTGATTGAGCTATTAAGTTTGGGGAAAAATAAACATCTCTTTAAAATAAGGCAGATAATAACAATGACAAGTAGAAAAAGCTCTAAAACAGAGAATATCCTCCATTCTAGCCAATGACTGGGAGTGGAAGGTGCGTGCTCGCTGTCCAGGACGTAGAAGTAAAAGCTGAGGAGGCGCTGAGGCGTCTCCTGGATCTCTATGAGCCTCCATCATTTTTGCTGAGTAGGGTTGACAGATAAAATATAGGCTGTTTAGTTAAATATGAATGTTTGAAAAACAACGAGTACATTTTGAAGATAAGTATGCCCCAAATAGTTCATAGGATCTACTTATACTAAAAATAATGACTTATTATTCATGTGAAGTTCAAGTTTAACTGGGTATCCTGTATTTTTATTTAGTAAATCTGACAGCCCTACTGATGATCCACAATGGAGGCAGTTGAGGAGCGGTCCATGCTGGCTCTCGGACAGTCAGAAATGGCTTCAGCAGATCCAGGTACAGTATGAAATTCTTTTTGGATGTAGCTCAGAAGCCATGGCCAGCCCTTGACTGCAAGTACTGCCTCGGGTTTCCCTGAGGTGGGGTAAACCTTCCTCTTAATGGCCTTTTGGTAAGTCTGGAAGACCATATCCAAGGGGAGCCCCAAAGTCAGTTTCATCCTCACAACCATGTTTCCAATTCCTGGAATTGGCTGCATGTGACTCACAAGAGCTGAGGAGGTTTGTGGAAATTGGGAGTGTCATAGCTTGAACCCTTTGTAGGTAAAGTTTTGCTGTTGTGAGAGTTTTAACAGGAGCAATGTGAAAGACTCCAGGTCCCCAGGTAGATAGAAATAATCCTGTTCTACCTGTGTGTATGTGACAAGTCTCTAATAGTTCAGAGAGCAAGTATCTGGTCTTAGAAAGACTGATCCAAGCTTGGATGTTTCTGGTGACAAGGCAAGGTCCTGAGTTTCAAGTTCACCTTTTATGGTTGAGGAGACAATAAGGTGGTCAGAAGGGAAATCATGGAGGAGACCTTGGCTTCATCCATCGTGCAGGCTTGTATATGTGGTTCTCTGTAGATTGTGTTTCAAAGGTGGAGCTTGTTTACAACTATGAACATTCTCCGATGTGCTTTTTGGACCTTCATTCCCAGAGCGAGAGCAGTGCCGAGGCTCTAGAAATGCCATGGATATTCTGAGCTGTCAGTGGCATTTCCCCGGTACTGTTCCCTTGGTGCCGCTCCTTGAAATGTCCAAAGGGATTATCATGTGTCTTGTGGCGGGTCCTAGCATTGTGAAAGGAAGCTGCTGCACCTGGCTCAGAGGATTTCGGATGTGGTGGGAGGAGTAGTAGTACTACGACTATAAATTGTATCACAGCATATCTATTCCATCTTGAGAGTGGGGTTGGGGGGTTATGAAGGGGGGCTTTTATTGTACTTTTATACATTGTACCCTTGAAACTAATTCAATTTTTTTTAATTAATTAATTTATTTGGGGCTGCATTGGGTCTTTGTTGCTGCTAGCGGGCGTTCTCTAGTTGCAGTGAGCCGGGGCTCCTCTTGGCTGTGGTGCACGGGCTTCTCATTGCAGTGGCTTCTCTTGTTGCGGAGCATGGGCTCTAGGCACGCAGGCTTCCGTAGTCGTGGCACGTGGGCTCGGTTGATGTGGCACACGGGCTCTAGAGCGCAGGCTCAGTAGTTGTGGCGCGCGGGCTTAGTTACTCCGTGGCACGTGGGATCTTCCCAGACCAGGGCTCGAACCCATGTCCCCTGCATTCGCAGGCATATTCTTAACTACTGCTCCACCAGAGAAGCCCAATAATTCAGTTTTTTATAAAGAGAAGATTCCTAATATTATTCCAAAATTTTAAAAATATGTAGTTGGATAACACTATGAAAAATTAACTGATATATTCTTTTATTATTTCTCTTTGCTCCCTGGATTTTTTTTTCCTCATCCAGTCAGCTAGGCACTGTGAGCTCACTGCATTAGGAAGGTAAAGACTCAGCAGAAATGAGGCAGAAAAAGAGAAAATTCTCAGCTTTGGAATGTTCACAACGGAGGCCACAGTAAAACAGGTGAGAATTCTGTGAACAAAAAATAAATGTCGTCTCAAATGCAAAAAAGTATTCTCTGTACTGGGAGGCAGGAGAGGGAGGGAGGGAAGGACTGAAGGAGAGAGATCAGTGTGGCCAGGGACATGGAAACTGTGCTTGAGGACGATATGCCCAGGAAGAGAATCAGAATCTGGAGAAGATTCAGCCTGCACGTGATCATTGCCTCCAGCCAGCACCCTCATCTCAGACGTTGGGAAATTCAGAGAGAGAGTGGGAGTACGTCAGGAGGGCCACGCGCAGAGTCTGCGTGGCAGGGGTTGTGGCCGTTCCCTATTTGTGAGGAGTCCCCAGCAATTTGCAGGCCTCTTCTGGAAAATGCTGGCGGACGTCTCTAGTGCTTATGTGAAAGCTTGTTCACAAACCTTGAAAGATACAGATGTAGATGACAGATAGATGCATAGATAGAAAAATGTCATTAAATAAAAGCTCCAGGAAAGGTTTGGAAAATGCCCTTTATTGCATAGGACGCTGCTATTGTCATATGATGTTAGACTGAGTGCCGTTCCCTTCATCCTCCTTCAGACCATGGCATTCTGTCTGCTACTCTCCCGAGGGTCCTTTCTTCTCCCTGGAAGGGATAAAGCAAATGAGGTAGAACAGGAAGAGACAAGAAGCACTCCAAGCTCTGCTGGTCAGGGTTACCCTCCAGCATTGCCTTAATGCTCAGAGCCACACACACCACAGTGAGCTTGGCTCCAGATCAACTACCACGCAACGAAGGTTCTGGAACATTTCCATATCTCGGGGGACCTCATTTCCACGTGACTCTCTTTCATATTCCCCTTTGTCACAGCAGGCTAGGTACAGTGGTCAGGGTGAGATCTCGGCTCAGGCCCAAGCCTCTCAGACCTCAAAGTTCTGGTCCTGCAAGGGCCCCTGTCCTCTCTTGAGACCACTCCTGGCTCTCTCTGCCGAGAAGGAGCTGCTGGCAGTACGTCCTCTAAGAGTTGAGGTCCATCGTGCAGACCCTGAGAAAACTCCTAGGAAAAGGCTCCACCTTCTTGTTTACGTCAACAGAGGTCAATGCCTTTGTTAGTGCTGGGTGTGTCCCATTTGATGCAACTGCAGAGCCATTAGGTAAACCAGCACATGTGTGCGGCCCCTTCCCTTAGACTCCTCTGGGCCCTCGTGACATAGGCTCAGAAGACTGCCAGCCTCAAGCCTTACCTCTTCCAAGGGACGGCCACACCGTCTTCCAGGATCTTCTGTCCCATGAGTCTCAGTTGCTGTTTGGAACTCAAAGGAGAGAAAAGACCCTGCCTGCGGGGTCTCTTTGGGCTGGGGCCTTCCCCCGTGGGCTGCTCTCCCTCATTCTCCTTTTCTTCTTGCTTCTCTTCATCCTCGTCCTCCTCCTCGTCCTCCTCCTCCTCCTCCTCGTTCTCCTCCTCCTCCTCCTCGTCCTCCTCCTCAGGGGTGCTCTCGGATTCCACATTGCACATCCACTGGGCCATGTTGAGATGAAAGACACGGCAGCTGAAGCCCTGCAGGACGCCGCCCTTCACGTGCTGCTGGACGATCTCCAAGGTGGGGAAGACCCGGCAGCAGGCCATGCACCTGAAGCCGGTCTCCATGGTCAGCATCCAGTCCGCTGTCTTGGCGCTGGGTCTCTCCTCAACGGCAGGTGGCCCTGATGGGCTGCCTGGCTCTGCCCTTTCCTCATACTCTTTCTCCTCCCCAGTGGGCTCACTGTCAGACAGGAGGCTTTCGGTGGACACATCAGAAGAGGGGTCAGTGGCTACTGCGCACACATCCTCAGGAAGGGTCACTTCTTCTATCCTCAGCTGCTTTTCAGGCAACTCCAAGGGTTTCTTTGTCTTCCAGGAGACAGCGACACCCTTGTTCACTTGTACCTGCATGTAGTATATTTTCATGCCCCTTTCCTCTTTGTCTGGGTGCAGATAGTTCTTACAGTGTGAAGAGGATGAGGAAGAGACACAGTGTGATGGGGAAGCGGTCTCTCCTTCTTCCTGATCCTGGGCTAGGGGTGGTCTAGGCTGGGCAGTGTCTCGATGAAATCTCCGGATTCCTGAAAAAGGAAATTAAAATCATAATAACATGCATGGGCCCTGCCGGAAGCTGAGGGAGCAGGTGTGGTAGACGAGAGAGGGACATTGGCACGACATAGCTATGTCGTGAGCTTGGTGTCTGTTGGCCGTAGGACGGAGTGGTGTATCTGGTGTCATCTGTGGGCTTTTCATGTGCGTGGGGGGGGATACTGGAGCGGTGTCTGTATACAGGGGTGTGGAGTATGGTGGTGAGGGCTGTAGTATGTGAGGGATGCAGCTGGATGCGTGTACGACGAGGAGTGTGAGTTTGGGAATATCGGTGGTGCATTCCTTGTGGAATGGGGCTGTGGTGCAGGAGAGTACTGTGGAGCACGTGCTTGGGGTTGATGTGCACTGAGAAGGGCTGTGCCTGGAGGGCGCGTGTATGTGTGAGCTGTGTGCACCTGAGCTGGGTGGTCCTGCTCTCAGGCTGGAGGTGTATGATGCAGAACTCTGTCCTTCTCTGGAAGCAAAGGCAAAGACAAAGCCTACATTTTCCTCTGAAGATGCTTAATCTGGTCCCTCTTCCCTCCACCTCAAGCCCAGACCTTTCCGGCCCCTGCTCCTTGACTTCCCCACCATGGTGGTAGCAGTATTCACACACACACACCCAGACTCAGCTGGCATCCACGCCCTCGGAACAGCTCAGCCATCCTGCCCAGGCTCCTCCACAGAGCCCTCATCACCTCTGATGACCCTGGATTTCCTCTCAGCCTCCCTGGGATCTGTGTGCCTCCTGCCTCACAGCCAAGCACCCCCTCACCTGAGGAGCCCCGCGCCCTTACCAGCGTAGCTGAGCTTGCGCAGAGTAGAAGTACGGAAGAAGTATTTAGAGGCAGAGGAGACCTCCCCTGCCCCTGGGCTGCAGCCTTGGGCCACCACAGTGGATCCAAGCCGAGGGGGATCCTCTTGTGACTTCGAGATTCCTGAGGGCGGAATGAAAGGCTCAGGGTGGGTTCATCAGTCCTCTGTCCACAAATATTTACTGAGTGTGTGACACGTGTCAGGTGCAGTGAATACACACAGTTGAGAGTGTGGTTCCCAGTGGATCCTCCAGGATTTAATTCCAATCAATACTTATTCTCTCACTGTCTAGTTGGTTATGTAGGCCTCGGTGGTGACTGTGAGTGTGTGGGAAGAGTGAGTGATGTGTATCAGTTAAGTCTGTGGTAAGTGTGGGGTTGGCATGGGGAGCACAGTGCAGACGTGTCTATCTGTGTCTGTGGCCTTTGTGTGCATGGTTTCCGTTCACAAGTCAGGAATTCTGGGACATGTAACTTTTCCTCATTACATGGTGTGGCTTGTAGTTATGGTGCGTGTTCATTCATTCATTCACCAAGATTCAGTAAGCAGCTACTCCTGTGTATCCGGCACTCTTCCAGTGTTGTAGTCTTTGGTAACGCTGCACATTCTAGTAGGGGAAGACACACACTAAACAAAACTACAATAACTATATAATACATCAGCTGGTGGTAAGTATATAAGGGTTGCCAGACTTAGCGAACAAGAATACAAGGCACCCAGTTAAATTTCAGTTTCAGATAAACCCAGAATAATTTTTTAGTGTAAGTATTCCCATGCAGTATTTGGCCTGACTTAGTTTTAGTGTAAGTATGGCCCATACAATATGTGGGACATACGGATACTGAAAAATTACTTGTTGTTTATCTGGAATTCAAATTGAACTGGATAGCCCATATTTTCTCTGGCAATCCTGACATGGGTTACTGAGACTGTGGTTTACTGTGGTTTGTACAAAGCGGGTCTGGCATTACTCAAGAATGTGTTATAAGTGTGGTGTGTATGACACGTGACTGGTTCTTACAGAGGTATTTAGAGATGGCTGAAGATAGCTGTGTTTGTGCAAGAGTTGAGGAGATACATGTATATATATTGTGTGTTTGTGTGTGTGTCCTATATATATAGTGTGTGTGTCTGTATATATATCTCATCTCCAGCGTTTGGTGTTGGAGGAGAGGATTGTGATACAGGTGGGTTGTATGAGAACGTAGTACAGGAGGGATCCGTGTATATACCTCCATGTGCTGTGTGTGGTTTACTAAGGAAGTTACATGTGGGGTGTGTGATATTTTTGCTGCATCAGAGTGTACATGGGTGTATGAGTTACTGTCTCATAAAACACCCCTAACAAGAATTCTGTATACACTCTTACGTACCCCGAGTGCCAGCCAGGTCCAGACAGGTTGACAAGAATTTTACCATGCAGACTTTATATCTGGTAAGCACTCTACCCCCATTCATCTCGCTCTTCTCTGCATTACCACACACACACACACACACACACACACACACACACAGGGACACACACACACACTCACACACACACACACACAGGAACATAGAGCAAAATATTCTGAATGGTCAGGGGCAGTCATTGCCTTCCCCAGCCTGTCCCAGCCACTGCCTGGAAATCTGCCTGCTGTCTAGAGCTCCATTCCCAAGGCCCATCGTACAGTCTCCAGGGCCCTGGGCCTGGTAGGAGCTACTGGGCTCTAATCTGGGGCAGAGGCCTCTAGCTGGAGCTCTGGGGTGACCACCCCTCTCCCAGGGCAAGCTACTCGCCTACATTTAAGGCACGCAGGCACCACGTGGCCCGTGGCTCTCAGAGCTCCCCGCAGGACCCTGAGGACATTTCTCACCCCCGCTCACGCGGTCTCAGTCTCTGGAAAACCCTTCCCTTCCCTTGATCTCCTTTGGGAAATTCTTCCTGTTGAAGGAATAAAACCTCCTTGCTTTCAATAGGACACCATCCCTAGACAAACAATCTTCTTTCAAAGTGCATTCCACTTGTCAAGATATTTTTCAACAGGGCCTTCAACTCATGGGGCTTCTCTTTCCACTTTGGTAAAAGAGGCCAAGCAACTCATGGGTCTCTCTCAGCATCCTTGCATCCTTCACATCCCCCACCTCATGACCCCAGGGAAAGATCCAAGAGAATAAGAGAGAAATCGGGGACTGAGAAAAGCTGCACCTCTAGGTCTGTGCAAGCAGGAGGCAGCCTGCTATGAGTCCGACAAAGCTCCAGGCCCGGCTGCCCCAGGAGAGAGTCCTCAGAGCAGCGGAGCTGACCTCCCATCTCCCAGGGGGCATCTGGCCGTTCTGTGCCGTCTCACACCACAGGGACCCTCCGGATAGATACGGCAGCATCAGTGAGACAAGGTCTCTCGCTCCCTGCTTCACAGGTGACACGTTCTCAGTCCCCCGCTTCCTAGAGAAGCTTCAGTTTGGCAGAAACCCATGTGCCCCAGACAAGTTGTCCCCCACATACCTCCTCCATTATCGGCAGTTTCCTGGGACTCTTCATTTCCCAGATGTTTCCTCTTTTGTCGCCGTTCCATCGTACCAACTAGAAGTCTCCCTTAGAAGATGCCTCAAGAGATGTCCAACTCCTCCTCTTCCCTACAGGTTGGCCCTTCTTGGCTCTTGGGCAATCCGTTGAAATGATTCAATACAAATAAAAATGGTCAAGTCTCCTAAATGGCTGAAAAACTTGTACCACTTGGTGAACCACCAGTACTGCCTAGTGCTCACCAGGGCTGTTATGTTTGCAAGGTTGCCAGGCGCACAGTGGAATTCTGTGACCTCAGTGACGACATCAGAGCATTCGGTGGACGTAGGTTGAGCACAGTGTCTGCAGTAGCACAGGCCCCATTTTCAAGAACAATTCCTTTTTCCCAGCCGAAGCTTTCCCGTGAAATGGAAAGGTTCATACCATATCTATTATAAATTGTATCATACCATGTCTATTATAAAATTCACATTTTGATTGGAGATCTTTTAATGTCTTTTCTAGAGAGCTTTAATATGAATATTTTAAATGGTCTCCAGTTTCCCTGTGGATTATTGACATTTTAAACTCTGCACTTCAATTTTCCCTCAATACGTGTAATTTTGTCACGGCTATTTCTGTACTTAAAGATGAGGAACTATATAATTGATTTCTTCATTTTTTCCCCATCTCTTTCCAAGGTACTGCATTTGATTGTGTCTTGCGACTGAGTGAAAAATGCTAGTCCTTGAGTCAGGACATTGGGCCCTTTAGCAAGTAACTCAACCTATCTGGGCTTCAGCTTCTGTATGTGTGATCAAGAGGCTTGGACTAGCTGACTTTTCAAATGCTGTGTTTCTTTGATTCACTCTCACTTACTGATCTGCTCCTTAAGAAGAGGGTCTGTTCTCATAAAGTAACAACAGTCTTTTCCTAACCTTAGGTTGGGCGGAGTTTATCTGTTCGTACTCAGTTTGTTAGTTATATTGCCTTCTACGTATGCTTAGCTCTAAATAATTTATATGGCTCTTGTGACAATTTTTAGATCTTCTTTTTTTCTTATTTTCTTTTACAGTTTCTAATTTGTTATCGCCAGTGTAGAGGAGCCTGATTGACTTTTAAAATTTATTGATCTTGTATGTGTGTGCCTTGTTGAACCGTCTTATTAGTTCCTGCTAGTTTATCTGTGGGTTCTTTTGGGTCTCCTAGATAAATGAGCATGTTACATGTAAATAATGTGTTATTTGGATAAAGTTTATTTTCTTGCATCTCTCTATATAGAAGCAATATGTTGAATTGATTTAAATATTTAAATACTTACATACCTGTTATCACAATCTAACATTCTTTATCTTATTTTCTTTCAATCAATATTATGTTTTCAAGATTTATCCACGTGAATCCATATAGATCTAGGTCTTTGATTTTTGACTGTTTGATATTATTTGATTACATGCATATAGCATCATTTATTTTCCATTCAAGCATTATTGGACAATTGGATTGTTTCCCTCCCTTCTCTAGAACAAACAACATTTCCTAGAATATCCCTGAAGATGTCTGACAGTCGAGAAGGGCCAGGCTGCCCGAAGGATTGCTACTTGCTTTTAGCCACCTTCCAACAGGCCGTCTCCAGCCAGCAATTTGAAGCACAGCTGAAATGAGAACTGCCCCAAATGTGAAGATCTTAGGAGCTTCCTAGAAGGTGGGAGGTTCATGATAGGCATCCTGCTGGGATCCCAGGGGAGTCTGAGCTGGCCTGAAGCTCATCTTCCTCCTCCACCTCTCAAGAGAAATGTGGAGGAAAGAAGACTTCAAAAACTGTGAGCAGGCAGAGGGAGAGATATTGGGGGCTGAAGCTGTAACTGAGGTCTTGGAGTGGGCTGTGAGCACGCAGAGCCTCTAGAGAGCCAGGCTCTGCCTTCTGAGAACTTCTCCCCTAAGGCTGCTCATAATTCACGTGATACCGGCCATATAGAGCCGACTTGGCCCACACTGTCACAGAAAGCCTTATCAGAATCTCTTCTTCTTCATACACTCTTGTGTCTGTTACTTGGTTATTGCCTTTGGTACTCCACTGATGTGAACCACAGTCGCCAGGGGATGGAGGACACTAGTGACCCATCTTGCTCTGTGGCCTCAGTCCACAGCTTGAGGGTAAGGGAAGAGGCCAAATGAAGGTCAAGAAGGAAAGATGGAGTTTGAAGAGGAGACCTGAGTTAAGGGTGTCTTCTCAAGTCTTGATGACTGAAATGAGCTCCAGTACCTGAAGTCCTGCTTGTTCTCAAGGCTGACCGCGGGGCTGGGTGCACTCAGTGAAGGAACCGTATACACTTAGTATTTCCTTGCTTGCTCACTCTTGCCCTCCTCTGATACACCCTCTGCAAGACTGATCTTCCCCTGAAACAACTTTCCACCTGCCACTGTCATCTCATGAACATTTGCTTCCCCTTCCTAGTGTCCCCCTAGAATGCCATTGCAGCCAATTCATAATTTGATAATCATGCTGCTTAGCATATTCTCAGCAACTTCTGATAAATTTTATTCACTTTATTCCATAGTCTTCACCCATCAATAATCTTCCTTAACTTCCTAGCTGCAGGTTAACCCATTCGGAATCATTTCTTTTTCTTTCTCTTCTTTGGCAAATCCTTTCTATCTTTTAAGGTCTTTTTCTTGTCTCTCTACCATCCTGCCTTCCTGAAATTCTTTTTTTTCCGTTTAAGTAACCTTTCAATCTCCTTCCCCAGTTTCCTCATAAACATTGAGAGTTTATTCCTCACACGTTAGACAGCGGTTTATGAATGGCCAGGCATAACGGACTCAGAATGAGTTGGCACCCCCGAGGTACCTGTCTTGCTGGGGAACCACAGGTGAAGGGCTGGCTGCTGGACACATGTTTGCATGGAGTCAGGCTGAGTGGCCTCAGGGTGTTTGCCCTGCCCTTGTGTGTGTTTCTCCCTAGTTGGTTTCCTTGTCCAGCTACCTGTGACCTCCCTCCATCCAGCCCAGGGAATCCTTCTCATCACAGGGGTAGGATGTTTGTCTCATTTTCCATCACATCCTTTCCCCAAAGTTTGGTTGTGAGTTGTTCCCATTCCAAAGACCTTTCCTCTTTGAAGAGAAAAGAGAAAATCTTGTCTCTCCTTTCCTCTCACTTCACTTCTGCTCTATTATCTCCTCCGTCCAGAATGGCCCACTGACTCACATGGGTGTAGTTCCGAAGATGGCAAGAACTGCCAGCAATTCTGAGATAATAATACGGATGGATCAGGAAAACTTGAAAACCTTTATCCCGCCACATTAAAAAAAATTGCACTTCCAGTGTATTCAGAGTCTCAGTGTAGAAACACAAATGATAGAGAAATGGAATTACACTCAAGTTTTTCTTTCCTCCTTTCCTGATTTATTCTAATCCTCCATGCTAACACGATGAACTATTTGTTAGGTAAAGTTTCAGACATTTTCTACCCATGCACACTTTTCTTCTTTTCACATAAGAGTGTGAACTAGGTCACTTTCAACATGCTGTGATTCTGTGATTCACTGTCTCCCACCGAGTCATCCACTGATAAAGTCATCTGTTTCACGGAGAACTATTTCCAATAGCTAATAGCCAATGTCTGTGGAGTGCTTACTCTGTGTCGGTTTCTTGTAACTACTTTACAGATCATTTGTACAACGTAGCCATGGACCAGGTACAATTATAAATCCCAAGGGACAGAAAAGGGCAGATAAGTACAAATAAATACAGAGGCCAAGTGACTTGCCCAAGACACTGGAGCAAATCAAAATCCATGCCTCTGTAATCATTTTGCTCTATTGCCTCTGTCTGGGAGGCTTGATGATTTGGCAACTAAAACCTTAAATATCATGTTCCATTTTTATATCTGTGACACAAGCGTGGGGCTGTGATATGGGGTAACTAACCTTACTACTTTTGAAAACCCTTATGCACCTGGATGAAAGTAAGCCAGGGACTGCAAGCTATAGATTTAAGGTTTCCTACCAACTTTTATAAATAGCTTCTTGAATGCAATTTACGTAGTGTCAAGTCTAGGATGTAGTCCAAATAGTAACAGAAAAATGGAGATATGTAGAAAAATACTTAAAGTTGACAAGTATTGGGAGTGTAGTATTTTTGGGGCCAGCGTGTAGACCACAGGAAAACTTGCTGTTTCCATCCCAAAGGGAAGAGCCCTACGTTGCAACTGCCAAGGTCCCTGGGGCAGCAAGTGTGCTCACTGCTTAGTAAAGAAGCATCCTCAGTTTGATAGGATCATATGGGAGCCTTACATTTGGTTAGCAGTTCTACATTCTTGATGTAATAATATTTTCAGGGTGTGGGAGGGTATCAAGCTCTGAAAATACCCTTGGAGAGATTTGCTTATTAAGTTTGGCTTTTTCAATCTCCCTACTACTTCTTGACTAAACACCAGGCGGTTTCCTTCACTTTTCAGAACCATGTTGTTTTTCCCTTGTCTAATGAGCTTTGAAAGACTTTTGATTGAGCTATTAAGTTTGGGGAAAAATAAACATCTCTTTAAAATAAGGCAGATAATAACAATGACAAGTAGAAAAAGCTCTAAAACAGAGAATATCCTCCATTCTAGCCAATGACTGGGAGTGGAAGGTGCGTGCTCGCTGTCCAGGACGTAGAAGTAAAAGCTGAGGAGGCGCTGAGGCGTCTCCTGGATCTCTATGAGCCTCCATCATTTTTGCTGAGTAGGGTTGACAGATAAAATATAGGCTGTTTAGTTAAATATGAATGTTTGAAAAACAACGAGTACATTTTGAAGATAAGTATGCCCCAAATAGTTCATAGGATCTACTTATACTAAAAATAATGACTTATTATTCATGTGAAGTTCAAGTTTAACTGGGTATCCTGTATTTTT
This sequence comes from Mesoplodon mirus, assembly GCF_964341445.2. NCBI lineage: Eukaryota > Metazoa > Chordata > Mammalia > Artiodactyla > Ziphiidae > Mesoplodon > Mesoplodon mirus. The sequence continues at coordinate 12,252 of NW_028294490.1, read as the reverse complement.
ATTTAGTAAATCTGACAGCCCTACTGATGATCCACAATGGAGGCAGTTGAGGAGCGGTCCATGCTGGCTCTCGGACAGTCAGAAATGGCTTCAGCAGATCCAGGTACAGTATGAAATTCTTTTTGGATGTAGCTCAGAAGCCATGGCCAGCCCTTGACTGCAAGTACTGCCTCGGGTTTCCCTGAGGTGGGGTAAACCTTCCTCTTAATGGCCTTTTGGTAAGTCTGGAAGACCATATCCAAGGGGAGCCCCAAAGTCAGCTTCATCCTCACAACCATGTTTCCAATTCCTGGAATTGGCTGCATGTGACTCACAAGAGCTGAGGAGGTTTGTGGTAATTGGGAGTGTCATAGCTTGAACCCTTTGTAGGTAAAGTTTTGCTGTTGTGAGAGTTTTAACAGGAGCAATGTGAAAGACTCCAGGTCCCCAGGTAGATAGAAATAATCCTGTTCTACCTGTGTGTATGTGACAAGTCTCTAATAGTTCAGAGAGCAAGTATCTGGTCTTAGAAAGACTGATCCAAGCTTGGATGTTTCTGGTGACAAGGCAAGGTCCTGAGTTTCAAGTTCACCTTTTATGGTTGAGGAGACAATAAGGTGGTCAGAAGGGAAATCATGGAGGAGACCTTGGCTTCATCCATCGTGCAGGCTTGTATATGTGGTTCTCTGTAGATTGTGTTTCAAAGGTGGAGCTTGTTTACAACTATGAACATTCTCCGATGTGCTTTTTGGACCTTCATTCCCAGAGCGAGAGCAGTGCCGAGGCTCTAGAAATGCCATGGATATTCTGAGCTGTCAGTGGCATTTCCCCGGTACTGTTCCCTTGGTGCCGCTCCTTGAAATGTCCAAAGGGATTATCATGTGTCTTGTGGCGGGTCCTAGCATTGTGAAAGGAAGCTGCTGCACCTGGCTCAGAGGATTTTGGATGTGGTGGGAGGAGTAGTAGTACTACGACTATAAATTGTATCACAGCATATCTATTCCATCTTGAGAGTGGGGTTGGGGGGTTATGAAGGGGGGCTTTTATTGTACTTTTATACATTGTACCCTTGAAACTAATTCAATTTTTTAAAATTAATTAATTTATTTGGGGCTGCATTGGGTCTTTGTTGCTGCTAGCGGGCGTTCTCTAGTTGCAGTGAGCCGGGGCTCCTCTTGGCTGTGGTGCACGGGCTTCTCATTGCAGTGGCTTCTCTTGTTGCAGAGCATGGGCTCTAGGCACGCAGGCTTCCGTAGTCGTGGCACGTGGGCTCGGTTGATGTGGCACACGGGCTCTAGAGCGCAGGCTCAGTAGTTGTGGCGCGCGGGCTTAGTTACTCCGTGGCACGTGGGATCTTCCCAGACCAGGGCTCGAACCCATGTCCCCTGCATTCGCAGGCATATTCTTAACTACTGCTCCACCAGAGAAGCCCAATAATTCAGTTTTTTATAAAGAGAAGATTCCTAATATTATTCCAAAATTTTAAAAATATGTAGTTGGATAACACTATGAAAAATTAACTGATATATTCTTTTATTATTTCTCTTTGCTCCCTGGATTTTTTTTTCCTCATCCAGTCAGCTAGGCACTGTGAGCTCACTGCATTAGGAAGGTAAAGACTCAGCAGAAATGAGGCAGAAAAAGAGAAAATTCTCAGCTTTGGAATGTTCACAACGGAGGCCACAGTAAAACAGGTGAGAATTCTGTGAACAAAAAATAAATGTCGTCTCAAATGCAAAAAAGTATTCTCTGTACTGGGAGGCAGGAGAGGGAGGGAGGGAAGGACTGAAGGAGAGAGATCAGTGTGGCCAGGGACATGGAAACTGTGCTTGAGGACGATATGCCCAGGAAGAGAATCAGAATCTGGAGAAGATTCAGCCTGCACGTGATCATTGCCTCCAGCCAGCACCCTCATCTCAGACGTTGGGAAATTCAGAGAGAGAGTGGGAGTACGTCAGGAGGGCCACGCGCAGAGTCTGCGTGGCAGGGGTTGTGGCCGTTCCCTATTTGTGAGGAGTCCCCAGCAATTTGCAGGCCTCTTCTGGAAAATGCTGGCGGACGTCTCTAGTGCTTATGTGAAAGCTTGTTCACAAACCTTGAAAGATACAGATGTAGATGACAGATAGATGCATAGATAGAAAAATGTCATTAAATAAAAGCTCCAGGAAAGGTTTGGAAAATGCCCTTTATTGCATAGGACGCTGCTATTGTCATATGATGTTAGACTGAGTGCCGTTCCCTTCATCCTCCTTCAGACCATGGCATTCTGTCTGCTACTCTCCCGAGGGTCCTTTCTTCTCCCTGGAAGGGATAAAGCAAATGAGGTAGAACAGGAAGAGACAAGAAGCACTCCAAGCTCTGCTGGTCAGGGTTACCCTCCAGCATTGCCTTAATGCTCAGAGCCACACACACCACAGTGAGCTTGGCTCCAGATCAACTACCACGCAACGAAGGTTCTGGAACATTTCCATATCTCGGGGGACCTCATTTCCACGTGACTCTCTTTCATATTCCCCTTTGTCACAGAAGGCTAGGTACAGTGGTCAGGGTGAGATCTCGGCTCAGGCCCAAGCCTCTCAGACCTCAAAGTTCTGGTCCTGCAAGGGCCCCTGTCCTCTCTTGAGACCACTCCTGGCTCTCTCTGCCGAGAAGGAGCTGCTGGCAGTACGTCCTCTAAGAGTTGAGGTCCATCGTGCAGACCCTGAGAAAACTCCTAGGAAAAGGCTCCACCTTCTTGTTTACGTCAACAGAGGTCAATGCCTTTGTTAGTGCTGGGTGTGTCCCATTTGATGCAACTGCAGAGCCATTAGGTAAACCAGCACATGTGTGCGGCCCCTTCCCTTAGACTCCTCTGGGCCCTCGTGACATAGGCTCAGAAGACTGCCAGCCTCAAGCCTTACCTCTTCCAAGGGACGGCCACACCGTCTTCCAGGATCTTCTGTCCCATGAGTCTCAGTTGCTGTTTGGAACTCAAAGGAGAGAAAAGACCCTGCCTGCGGGGTCTCTTTGGGCTGGGGCCTTCCCCCGTGGGCTGCTCTCCCTCATTCTCCTTTTCTTCTTGCTTCTCTTCATCCTCGTCCTCCTCCTCGTCCTCCTCCTCCTCCTCCTCCTCCTCCTCGTTCTCCTCCTCCTCCTCCTCGTCCTCCTCCTCAGGGGTGCTCTCGGATTCCACATTGCACATCCACTGGGCCATGTTGAGATGAAAGACACGGCAGCTGAAGCCCTGCAGGACGCCGCCCTTCACGTGCTGCTGGACGATCTCCAAGGTGGGGAAGACCCGGCAGCAGGCCATGCACCTGAAGCCGGTCTCCATGGTCAGCATCCAGTCCGCTGTCTTGGCGCTGGGTCTCTCCTCAACGGCAGGTGGCCCTGATGGGCTGCCTGGCTCTGCCCTTTCCTCATACTCTTTCTCCTCCCCAGTGGGCTCACTGTCAGACAGGAGGCTTTCGGTGGACACATCAGAAGAGGGGTCAGTGGCTACTGCGCACACATCCTCAGGAAGGGTCACTTCTTCTATCCTCAGCTGCTTTTCAGGCAACTCCAAGGGTTTCTTTGTCTTCCAGGAGACAGCGACACCCTTGTTCACTTGTACCTGCATGTAGTATATTTTCATGCCCCTTTCCTCTTTGTCTGGGTGCAGATAGTTCTTACAGGGTGAAGAGGATGAGGAAGAGACACAGTGTGATGGGGAAGCGGTCTCTCCTTCTTCCTGATCCTGGGCTAGGGGTGGTCTAGGCTGGGCAGTGTCTCGATGAAATCTCCGGATTCCTGAAAAAGGAAATTAAAATCATAATAACATGCATGGGCCCTGCCGGAAGCTGAGGGAGCAGGTGTGGTAGACGAGAGAGGGACATTGGCACGACATAGCTATGTCGTGAGCTTGGTGTCTGTTGGCCGTAGGACGGAGTGGTGTATCTGGTGTCATCTGTGGGCTTTTCATGTGCGTGGGGGGGGATACTGGAGCGGTGTCTGTATACAGGGGTGTGGAGTATGGTGGTGAGGGCTGTAGTATGTGAGGGATGCAGCTGGATGCGTGTACGACGAGGAGTGTGAGTTTGGGAATATCGGTGGTGCATTCCTTGTGGAATGGGTCTGTGGTGCAGGAGAGTACTGTGGAGCACGTGCTTGGGGTTGATGTGCACTGAGAAGGGCTGTGCCTGGAGGGCGCGTGTATGTGTGAGCTGTGTGCACCTGAGCTGGGTGGTCCTGCTCTCAGGCTGGAGGTGTATGATGCAGAAGTCTGTCCTTCTCTGGAAGCAAAGGCAAAGACAAAGCCTACATTTTCCTCTGAAGATGCTTAATCTGGTCCCTCTTCCCTCCACCTCAAGCCCAGACCTTTCCGGCCCCTGCTCCTTGACTTCCCCACCATGGTGGTAGCAGTATTCACACACACACACCCAGACTCAGCTGGCATCCACGCCCTCGGAACAGCTCAGCCATCCTGCCCAGGCTCCTCCACAGAGCCCTCATCACCTCTGATGACCCTGGATTTCCTCTCAGCCTCCCTGGGATCTGTGTGCCTCCTGCCTCACAGCCAAGCACCCCCTCACCTAAGGAGCCCCGCGCCCTTACCAGCGTAGCTGAGCTTGCGCAGAGTAGAAGTACGGAAGAAGTATTTAGAGGCAGAGGAGACCTCCCCTGCCCCTGGGCTGCAGCCTTGGGCCACCACAGTGGATCCAAGCCGAGGGGGATCCTCTTGTGACTTCGAGATTCCTGAGGGCGGAATGAAAGGCTCAGGGTGGGTTCATCAGTCCTCTGTCCACAAATATTTACTGAGTGTGTGACACGTGTCAGGTGCAGTGAATACACACAGTTGAGAGTGTGGTTCCCAGTGGATCCTCCAGGATTTAATTCCAATCAATACTTATTCTCTCACTGTCTAGTTGGTAATGTAGGCCTCGGTGGTGACTGTGAGTGTGTGGGAAGAGTGAGTGATGTGTATCAGTTAAGTCTGTGGTAAGTGTGGGGTTGGCATGGGGAGCACAGTGCAGACGTGTCTATCTGTGTCTGTGGCCTTTGTGTGCATGGTTTCTGTTCACAAGTCAGGAATTCTGGGACATGTAACTTTTCCTCATTACATGGTGTGGCTTGTAGTTATGGTGCGTGTTCATTCATTCATTCACCAAGATTCAGTAAGCAGCTACTCCTGTGTATCCGGCACTCTTCCAGTGTTGTAGTCTTTGGTAACGCTGCACATTCTAGTAGGGGAAGACACACACTAAACAAAACTACAATAACTATATAATACATCAGCTGGTGGTAAGTATATAAGGGTTGCCAGACTTAGCGAACAAGAATACAAGGCACCCAGTTAAATTTCAGTTTCAGATAAACCCAGAATAATTTTTTAGTGTAAGTATTCCCATGCAGTATTTGGCCTGACTTAGTTTTAGTGTAAGTATGGCCCATACAATATGTGGGACATACGGATACTGAAAAATTACTTGTTGTTTATCTGGAATTCAAATTGAACTGGATAGCCCATATTTTCTCTGGCAATCCTGACATGGGTTACTGAGACTGTGGTTTACTGTGGTTTGTACAAAGCGGGTCTGGCATTACTCAAGAATGTGTTATAAGTGTGGTGTGTATGACACGTGACTGGTTCTTACAGAGGTATTTAGAGATGGCTGAAGATAGCTGTGTTTGTGCAAGAGTTGAGGAGATACATGTATATATATTGTGTGTTTGTGTGTGTGTCCTATATATATAGTGTGTGTGTCTGTATATATATCTCATCTCCAGCGTTTGGTGTTGGAGGAGAGGATTGTGATACAGGTGGGTTGTATGAGAACGTAGTACAGGAGGGATCCGTGTATATACCTCCATGTGCTGTGTGTGGTTTACTAAGGAAGTTACATGTGGGGTGTGTGATATTTTTGCTGCATCAGAGTGTACATGGGTGTATGAGTTACTGTCTCATAAAACACCCCTAACAAGAATTCTGTATACACTCTTACGTACCCCGAGTGCCAGCCAGGTCCAGACAGGTTGACAAGAATTTTACCATGCAGACTTTATATCTGGTAAGCACTCTACCCCCATTCATCTCGCTCTTCTCTGCATTACCACACACACACACACACACACACACACACACACACAGGGACACACACACACACTCACACACACACACACACAGGAACATAGAGCAAAATATTCTGAATGGTCAGGGGCAGTCATTGCCTTCCCCAGCCTGTCCCAGCCACTGCCTGGAAATCTGCCTGCTGTCTAGAGCTCCATTCCCAAGGCCCATCGTACAGTCTCCAGGGCCCTGGGCCTGGTAGGAGCTACTGGGCTCTAATCTGGGGCAGAGGCCTCTAGCTGGAGCTCTGGGGTGACCACCCCTCTCCCAGGGCAAGCTACTCGCCTACATTTAAGGCACGCAGGCACCACGTGGCCCGTGGCTCTCAGAGCTCCCCGCAGGACCCTGAGGACATTTCTCACCCCCGCTCACGCGGTCTCAGTCTCTGGAAAACCCTTCCCTTCCCTTGATCTCCTTTGGGAAATTCTTCCTGTTGAAGGAATAAAACCTCCTTGCTTTCAATAGGACACCATCCCTAGACAAACAATCTTCTTTCAAAGTGCATTCCACTTGTCAAGATATTTTTCAACAGGGCCTTCAACTCATGGGGCTTCTCTTTCCACTTTGGTAAAAGAGGCCAAGCAACTCATGGGTCTCTCTCAGCATCCTTGCATCCTTCACATCCCCCACCTCATGACCCCAGGGAAAGATCCAAGAGAATAAGAGAGAAATCGGGGACTGAGAAAAGCTGCACCTCTAGGTCTGTGCAAGCAGGAGGCAGCCTGCTATGAGTCCGACAAAGCTCCAGGCCCGGCTGCCCCAGGAGAGAGTCCTCAGACCAGCGGAGCTGACCTCCCATCTCCCAGGGGGCATCTGGCCGTTCTGTGCCGTCTCACACCACAGGGACCCTCCGGATAGATACGGCAGCATCAGTGAGACAAGGTCTCTCGCTCCCTGCTTCACAGGTGACACGTTCTCAGTCCCCCGCTTCCTAGAGAAGCTTCAGTTTGGCAGAAACCCATGTGCCCCAGACAAGTTGCCCCCCACATACCTCCTCCGTTCTCGGCAGTTTCCTGGGACTCTTCATTTCCCAGATGTTTCCTCTTTTGTCGCCGTTCCATCGTACCAACTAGAAGTCTCCCTTAGAAGATGCCTCAAGAGATGTCCAACTCCTCCTCTTCCCTACAGGTTGGCCCTTCTTGGCTCTTGGGCAATCCGTTGAAATGATTCAATACAAATAAAAATGGTCAAGTCTCCTAAATGGCTGAAAAACTTGTACCACTTGGTGAACCACCAGTACTGCCTAGTGCTCACCAGGGCTGTTATGTTTGCAAGGTTGCCAGGCGCACAGTGGAATTCTGTGACCTCAGTGACGACATCAGAGCATTCGGTGGACGTAGGTTGAGCACAGTGTCTGCAGTAGCACAGGCCCCATTTTCAAGAACAATTCCTTTTTCCCAGCCGAAGCTTTCCCGTGAAATGGAAAGGTTCATACCATATCTATTATAAATTGTATCATACCATGTCTATTATAAAATTCACATTTTGATTGGAGATCTTTTAATGTCTTTTCTAGAGAGCTTTAATATGAATATTTTAAATGGTCTCCAGTTTCCCTGTGGATTATTGACATTTTAAACTCTGCACTTCAATTTTCCCTCAATACGTGTAATTTTGTCACGGCTATTTCTGTACTTAAAGATGAGGAACTATATAATTGATTTCTTCATTTTTTCCCCATCTCTTTCCAAGGTACTGCATTTGATTGTGTCTTGCGACTGAGTGAAAAATGCTAGTCCTTGAGTCAGGACATTGGGCCCTTTAGCAAGTAACTCAACCTATCTGGGCTTCAGCTTCTGTATGTGTGATCAAGAGGCTTGGACTAGCTGACTTTTCAAATGCTGTGTTTCTTTGATTCACTCTCACTTACTGATCTGCTCCTTAAGAAGAGGGTCTGTTCTCATAAAGTAACAACAGTCTTTTCCTAACCTTAGGTTGGGCGGAGTTTATCTGTTCGTACTCAGTTTGTTAGTTATATTGCCTTCTACGTATGCTTAGCTCTAAATAATTTATATGGCTCTTGTGACAATTTTTAGATCTTCTTTTTTTCTTATTTTCTTTTACAGTTTCTAATTTGTTATCGCCAGTGTAGAGGAGCCTGATTGACTTTTAAAATTTATTGATCTTGTATGTGTGTGCCTTGTTGAACCGTCTTATTAGTTCCTGCTAGTTTATCTGTGGGTTCTTTTGGGTCTCCTAGATAAATGAGCATGTTACATGTAAATAATGTGTTATTTGGATAAAGTTTATTTTCTTGCATCTCTCTATATAGAAGCAATATGTTGAATTGATTTAAATATTTAAATACTTACATACCTGTTATCACAATCTAACATTCTTTATCTTATTTTCTTTCAATCAATATTATGTTTTCAAGATTTATCCACGTGAATCCATATAGATCTAGGTCTTTGATTTTTGACTGTTTGATATTATTTGATTACATGCATATAGCATCATTTATTTTCCATTCAAGCATTATTGGACAATTGGATTGTTTCCCTCCCTTCTCTAGAACAAACAACATTTCCTAGAATATCCCTGAAGATGTCTGACAGTCGAGAAGGGCCAGGCTGCCCGAAGGATTGCTACTTGCTTTTAGCCACCTTCCAACAGGCCGTCTCCAGCCAGCAATTTGAAGCACAGCTGAAATGAGAACTGCCCCAAATGTGAAGATCTTAGGAGCTTCCTAGAAGGTGGGAGGTTCATGATAGGCATCCTGCTGGGATCCCAGGGGAGTCTGAGCTGGCCTGAAGCTCATCTTCCTCCTCCACCTCTCAAGAGAAATGTGGAGGAAAGAAGACTTCAAAAACTGTGAGCAGGCAGAGGGAGAGATATTGGGGGCTGAAGCTGTAACTGAGGTCTTGGAGTGGGCTGTGAGCACGCAGAGCCTCTAGAGAGCCAGGCTCTGCCTTCTGAGAACTTCTCCCCTAAGGCTGCTCATAATTCACGTGATACCGGCCATATAGAGCCGACTTGGCCCACACTGTCACAGAAAGCCTTATCAGAATCTCTTCTTCTTCATACACTCTTGTGTCTGTTACTTGGTTATTGCCTTTGGTACTCCACTGATGTGAACCACAGTCGCCAGGGGATGGAGGACACTAGTGACCCATCTTGCTCTGTGGCCTCAGTCCACAGCTTGAGGGTAAGGGAAGAGGCCAAATGAAGGTTAAGAAGGAAAGATGGAGTTTGAAGAGGAGACCTGAGTTAAGGGTGTCTTCTCAAGTCTTGATGACTGAAATGTAGCTCCAGTACCTGAAGTCCTGCTTGTTCTCAAGGCTGACCGCGGGGCTGGGTGCACTCAGTGAAGGAACCGTATACACTTAGTATTTCCTTGCTTGCTCACTCTTGCCCTCCTCTGATACACCCTCTGCAAGACTGATCTTCCCCTGAAACAACTTTCCACCTGCCACTGTCATCTCATGAACATTTGCTTCCCCTTCCTAGTGTCCCCCTAGAATGCCATTGCAGCCAATTCATAATTTGATAATCATGCTGCTTAGCATATTCTCAGCAACTTCTGATAAATTTTATTCACTTTATTCCATAGTCTTCACCCATCAATAATCTTCCTTAACTTCCTAGCTGCAGGTTAACCCATTCGGAATCATTTCTTTTTCTTTCTCTTCTTTGGCAAATCCTTTCTATCTTTTAAGGTCTTTTTCTTGTCTCTCTACCATCCTGCCTTCCTGAAATTCTTTTTTTTCCGTTTAAGTAACCTTTCAATCTCCTTCCCCAGTTTCCTCATAAACATTGAGAGTTTATTCCTCACACGTTAGACAGCGGTTTATGAATGGCCAGGCATAACGGACTCAGAATGAGTTGGCACCCCCGAGGTACCTGTCTTGCTGGGGAACCACAGGTGAAGGGCTGGCTGCTGGACACATGTTTGCATGGAGTCAGGCTGAGTGGCCTCAGGGTGTTTGCCCTGCCCTTGTGTGTGTTTCTCCCTAGTTGGTTTCCTTGTCCAGCTACCTGTGACCTCCCTCCATCCAGCCCAGGGAATCCTTCTCATCACAGGGGTAGGATGTTTGTCTCATTTTCCATCACATCCTTTCCCCAAAGTTTGGTTGTGAGTTGTTCCCATTCCAAAGACCTTTCCTCTTTGAAGAGAAAAGAGAAAATCTTGTCTCTCCTTTCCTCTCACTTCACTTCTGCTCTATTATCTCCTCCGTCCAGAATGGCCCACTGACTCACATGGGTGTAGTTCCGAAGATGGCAAGAACTGCCAGCAATTCTGAGATAATAATACGGATGGATCAGGAAAACTTGAAAACCTTTATCCCGCCACATTAAAAAAAATTGCACTTCCAGTGTATTCAGAGTCTCAGTGTAGAAACACAAATGATAGAGAAATGGAATTACACTCAAGTTTTTCTTTCCTCCTTTCCTGATTTATTCTAATCCTCCATGCTAACACGATGAACTATTTGTTAGGTAAAGTTTCAGACATTTTCTACCCATGCACACTTTTCTTCTTTTCACATAAGAGTGTGAACTAGGTCACTTTCAACATGCTGTGATTCTGTGATTCACTGTCTCCCACCGAGTCATCCACTGATAAAGTCATCTGTTTCACGGAGAACTATTTCCAATAGCTAATAGCCAATGTCTGTGGAGTGCTTACTCTGTGTCGGTTTCTTGTAACTACTTTACAGATCATTTGTACAACGTAGCCATGGACCAGGTACAATTATAAATCCCAAGGGACAGAAAAGGGCAGATAAGTACAAATAAATACAGAGGCCAAGTGACTTGCCCAAGACACTGGAGCAAATCAAAATCCATGCCTCTGTAATCATTTTGCTCTATTGCCTCTGTCTGGGAGGCTTGATGATTTGGCAACTAAAACCTTAAATATCATGTTCCATTTTTATATCTGTGACACAAGCGTGGGGCTGTGATATGGGGTAACTAACCTGACTACTTTTGAAAACCCTTATGCACCTGGATGAAAGTAAGCCAGGGACTGCAAGCTATAGATTTAAGGTTTCCTACCAACTTTTATAAATAGCTTCTTGAATGCAATTTACGTAGTGTCAAGTCTAGGATGTAGTCCAAATAGTAACAGAAAAATGGAGATATGTAGAAAAATACTTAAAGTTGACAAGTATTGGGAGTGTAGTATTTTTGGGGCCAGCGTGTAGACCACAGGAAAACTTGCTGTTTCCATCCCAAAGGGAAGAGCCCTACGTTGCAACTGCCAAGGTCCCTGGGGCAGCAAGTGTGCTCACTGCTTAGTAAAGAAGCATCCTCAGTTTGATAGGATCATATGGGAGCCTTACATTTGGTTAGCAGTTCTACATTCTTGATGTAATAATATTTTCAGGGTGTGGGAGGGTATCAAGCTCTGAAAATACCCTTGGAGAGATTTGCTTATTAAGTTTGGCTTTTTCAATCTCCCTACTACTTCTTGACTAAACACCAGGCGGTTTCCTTCACTTTTCAGAACCATGTTGTTTTTCCCTTGTCTAATGAGCTTTGAAAGACTTTTGATTGAGCTATTAAGTTTGGGGAAAAATAAACATCTCTTTAAAATAAGGCAGATAATAACAATGACAAGTAGAAAAAGCTCTAAAACAGAGAATATCCTCCATTCTAGCCAATGACTGGGAGTGGAAGGTGCGTGCTCGCTGTCCAGGACGTAGAAGTAAAAGCTGAGGAGGCGCTGAGGCGTCTCCTGGATCTCTATGAGCCTCCATCATTTTTGCTGAGTAGGGTTGACAGATAAAATATAGGCTGTTTAGTTAAATATGAATGTTTGAAAAACAACGAGTACATTTTGAAGATAAGTATGCCCCAAATAGTTCATAGGATCTACTTATACTAAAAATAATGACTTATTATTCATGTGAAGTTCAAGTTTAACTGGGTATCCTGTATTTTTATTTAGTAAATCTGACAGCCCTACTGATGATCCACAATGGAGGCAGTTGAGGAGCGGTCCATGCTGGCTCTCGGACAGTCAGAAATGGCTTCAGCAGATCCAGGTACAGTATGAAATTCTTTTTGGATGTAGCTCAGAAGCCATGGCCAGCCCTTGACTGCAAGTACTGCCTCGGGTTTCCCTGAGGTGGGGTAAACCTTCCTCTTAATGGCCTTTTGGTAAGTCTGGAAGACCATATCCAAGGGGAGCCCCAAAGTCAGTTTCATCCTCACAACCATGTTTCCAATTCCTGGAATTG